>NC_059458.1:33733337-33795837 GCF_905237065.1 Salmo salar
ACTGACTCCTTGGTGTTGGTCAGGGCTTACTGAATCCTTGGTGTTGGTCAGGGCTTACTGACTCCTTGGTGTTGGTCAGGGCTTACTGTTGGTCAGGGCTTACTGACTCCTTGGTGTTGGTCAGGGCTTACTGAATCCTTGGTGTTGGTCAGGGCTTACTGACTCCTTGGTGTTGGTCAGGGCTTACTGACTCCATGGTGTTGGTCAGGGCTTACTGACTCCATGGTGTTGGTCAGGCCTTATTGTTGGTCAGGGCTTACTGTTGGTCAGGGCTTACTGACTCCTTGGTGTTGGTCAGGGCTTACTGACTCCATGGTGTTGGTCAGGGCTTACTGACTCCTTGGTGTTGGTCAGGGCTTACTGAATCCTTGGTGTTGGTCAGGGCTTACTGACTCCATGGTGTTGGTCAGGGCTTACTGACTCCATGGTGTTGGTCAGGGCTTATTGTTGGTCAGGGCTTACTGTTGGTCAGGGCTTACTGACTCCTTGGTGTTGGTCAGGGCTTACTGACTCCTTGGTGTTGGTCAGGGCTTACTGACTCCTTGGTGTTGGTCAGGGCTTACTGACTCCTTGGTGTTGGTCAGGGCTTACTGACTCCTTGGTGTTGGTCAGGGCTTACTGACTCCTTGGTGTTGGTCAGGGCTTACTGACTCCTTGGTGTTTGTCAGGGCTTACTGACTCCTTGGTGTTGGTCAGGGCTTACTGACTCCTTGGTGTTGGTCAGGGCTTACTGACTCCTTGGTGTTGGTCAGGGCTTACTGACTCCTTGGTGTTGGTCAGGGCTTACTGACTCCTTGGTGTTGGTCAGGGCTTACTGACTCCATGGTGTTGGTCAGGGCTTACTGACTCCATGGTGTTGGTCAGGGCTTACTGACTCCTTGGTGTTGGTCAGGGCTTACTGACTCCTTGGTGTTGGTCAGGGCTTACTGACTCCTTGGTGTTGGTCAGGGCTTACTGACTCCTTGGTGTTGGTCAGGGCTTACTGACTCCTTGGTGTTGGTCAGGGCTTACTGACTCCATGGTGTTGGTCAGGGCTTACTGACTCCATGGTGTTGGTCAGGGCTTACTGACTCCTTGGTGTTGGTCAGGGCTTACTGACTCCTTGGTGTTGGTCAGGGCTTACTGACTCCTTGGTGTTGGTCAGGGCTTACTGACTCCTTGGTGTTGGTCAGGGCTTACTGACTCCATGGTGTTGGTCAGGGCTTATTGTTGGTCAGGGCTTACTGTTGGTCAGGGCTTACTGACTCCTTGGTGTTGGTCAGGGCTTACTGACTCCTTGGTGTTGGTCAGGGCTTACTGACTCCTTGGTGTTGGTCAGGGCTTACTGACTCCTTGGTGTTGGTCAGGGCTTACTGACTCCTTGGTGTTGGTCAGGGCTTACTGTTGGTCAGGGCTTACTGACTCCTTGGTGTTGGTCAGGGCTTACTGACTCCTTGGTGTTGGTCAGGGCTTACTGACTCCTTGGTGTTGGTCAGGGCTTACTGACTCCTTGGTGTTGGTCAGGGCTTACTGTTGGTCAGGGCTTACTGACTCCTTGGTGTTGGTCAGGGCTTACTGACTCCTTGGTGTTGGTCAGGGCTTACTGACTCCTTGGTGTTGGTCAGGGCTTACTGACTCCTTGGTGTTGGTCAGGGCTTACTGACTCCTTGGTGTTGGTCAGGGCTTACTGTTGGTCAGGGCTTACCTCTTGGTGTTGGTCAGGGCTTACTGACTCCTTGGTGTTGGTCAGGGCTTACTGACTCCTTGGTGTTGGTCAGGGCTTACTGACTCCTTGGTGTTGGTCAGGGCTTACTGACTCCTTGGTGTTGGTCAGGGCTTACTGACTCCTTGGTGTTGGTCAGGGCTTACTGCTTGGTCAGGGCTTACTGACTCCTTGGTGTTGGTCAGGGCTTACTGACTCCTTGGTGTTGGTCAGGGCTTACTGACTCCTTGGTGTTGGTCAGGGCTTACTGACTCCTTGGTGTTGGTCAGGGCTTACTGAATCCTTGGTGTTGGTCAGGGCTTACTGAATCCTTGGTGTTGGTCAGGGCTTACTGACTCCATGGTGTTGGTCAGGGCTTACTGACTCCTTGGTGTTGGTCAGGGCTTACTGACTCCATGGTGTTGGTCAGGGCTTACTGAATCCTTGGTGTTGGTCAGGGCTTACTGACTCCTTGGTGTTGGTCAGGGCTTACTGACTCCTTGGTGTTGGTCAGGGCTTACTGACTCCTTGGTGTTTGTCAGGGCTTACTGACTCCATGGTGTTGGTCAGGGCTTACTGACTCCATGGTGTTGATCAGGGCTTACTGACTCCTTGGTGTTGATCAGGGCTTACTGACTCCTTGGTGTTGATCAGGGCTTACTGACTCCTTGGTGTTGATCAGGGCTTACTGACTCCTTGGTGTTAATCAGGGCTTACTGTTGGTCAGGGCTTACTGTTGGTCAGGGCTTACTGACTCCTTGGTGTTGGTCAGGGCTTACTGACTCCTTGGTGTTGGTCAGGGCTTACTGTTGGTCAGGGCTTACTGACTCCTTGGTGTTGGTCAGGGCTTACTGACTCCTTGGTGTTGGTCAGGGCTTACTGTTGGTCAGGGCTTACTGTTGGTCAGGGCTTACTGACTCCTTGGTGTTGGTCAGGGCTTACTGACTCCTTGGTGTTGGTCAGGGCTTACTGACTCCTTGGTGTTGGTCAGGGCTTACTGACTCCTTGGTGTTGGTCAGGGCTTACTGACTCCTTGGTGTTGGTCAGGGCTTACTGACTCCTTGGTGTTGGTCAGGGCTTACTGACTCCTTGGTGAAGAATGCAGCTTTAATTAAAGAGGATTTATACCAATGGCTTTTTAAAATTCTAATCTACTCTGCAAAGACTTTTGAGAACTTGAGTGTGTTCAAGCTGTGTTTAAACACTGGATACACTGAAACACATAGTGTTTGTGTTGTAGGTGTGGACCGTCGCTGTCATTCTCCTCAGTAAGAAGTTCAAGAGGCTCCCACACATGTTTTCTATGAACCTCTTCCTGGCACAGGTTATTACATATATCCTTCATATACAGTACATTCTGAAAGGGTTATTACATATATCCTTCAGATACAGTACATTCTGAAAGGGTTATTACATATATCCTTCATATACAGTACATTCTGAAAGGGTTATTACATATATCCTTCATATACAGTACATTCTGAAAGGGTTATTACATATATCCTTCATATACAGTACATTCTGAAAGGGTTATTACATATATCCTTCATATACAGTACATTCTGAAAGGGTTATTACATATATCCTTCATATACAGTACATTCTGAAAGGGTTATTACATATATCCTTCAGATACAGTACATTCTGAAAGGGTTATTACATATATCCTTCAGATACAGTACATTCTGAAAGGGTTATTACATATATCCTTCATATACAGTACATTCTGAAAGGGTTATTACATATATCCTTCAGATACAGTACATTCTGAAACGGTTATTACATATATCCTTCATATACAGTACATTCTGAAACGGTTATTACATATATCCTTCATATACAGTACATTCTGAAAGGGTTATTACTAGAGGTCGACCAATTATGATTTTTCAACGCCGATACCGATTATTGGACGGCCAAAAAAGCCGATATCGATTAATCGGCTATTTATAAAAAATAAAAAAATAAAAATGCGTTTTATTTATTTGTAATAATGACAATTACAACAATACTGAATGAACACTTGTTTTAACTTAATATAATACATCAATAAAATCAATTTAGCCTCAAATAAATAATGAAACATGTTCAATTTGGTTTAAATAATGCAAAAACAAAGTGTTGGAGAAGAAAGTAAAAGTGCAATATGTGCCATGTAAAAAAGCTAACGTTTAAGTTCCTTGCTCAGAACATGGGAACATATGAAAGCTGGTGGTTCCTTTTAACATGAGTCTTCAATATTCCCAGGTAAGAAGTTTTAGGTTGTAGTTATTATAGGAATTATAGGACTATTTCTCTCTATACGTTTTGTTTTTGATATACCTTTGACTATTGGATGTTCTTATAGGCACTTTAGTATTGCCAGTGTAACAGTATAGCTTCCGTCCCTCTCCTCGCTCCTACCTGGGCTCGAACCAGGAACACATCGACAACAGCCACCCTAGAAGCAGCGTTACCCATGTAGAGGAAGGGAAAAAACTACTCCAAGTCTCAGAGCGAGTGACGTTTGAAACGCTATTAGCGCGCACCCGCTAACTAGCTAGCCATTTCACATCGGTTACACCAGCCTAATCTCGGGAGTTGACAGGCTTGAAGTCATAAACAGCGCAATGCATTGCGAAGGGCTGCTGGCAAAACGCACGAAAGTGCTATTTTGAATGAATGCTTACGAGCCTGCTGGTGCCTACCATCGCTCAGTCAGACTGCTCTATCGAATCATAGACTTAATTATAATATAATAACACACAGAAATATGAGCCTTAGGTCATTAATATGGTCGAATCCGGAAACTATCATCTCAAAAAACAAAACGTTATTCCTGTTACATTGCACAACCTTCAGTGCTATGTCATAATTACGTAAAATTCAGGCAAATTAGTTCGCAACGAGCCAGGCGGCCCAAACTGTTGCATATACCCTGACTGCGTGCAATGAACGCAAAATGACACAATTTCACCTGGTTAATATTGCCTTCTAACCTGGATTTCTTTTAGCTAAATATGCAGGTTTAATAATATATACTTCTGTGTATGGATTTTAAGAAAGGCATTGATGTTTATGGTTAGGTACAGTCATGCAACGATTGTGCTTTTTTCGCAAATGTGCTTTTGTTAAATCATCCCCGTTTGGCGAAGTCGGCTGTCTTTGTTAGGAAGAAATAGTCTTCACAGTTCGCAACGAGCCAGGCGGCCCAAACTGCTGCATATACCCTGACTCTGTTTGCAAGAGAAGTGACACATTTTCCCTAGTTAAAAGAAATTCATGTTAGCAGGCAATATTAACTAAATATGCAGGTTTAAAATATATATACTTGTGTATTGATTTTAAGAAAGGCATTGATGTTTATGGTTGGAGCAACGTGTACCTAAGCGATTATATGCAACGCAGGACAGGCTAGATAAACTAGTAATATCATCAACCATGTGTAGTTAACTAGTGATTATGATTGATTGATTGTTTTTTATAAGATAAGTTTAATGCTAGCTAGCAACTTACCTTAGCTTCTTACTGCATTCGCGTAACCTCGTGGAGTGCAATGTAAAGCAGGTGGTTAGAGCGTTGGACTAGTTAACCTGTAAGGTTGCAAGATTGAATCCCTGAGCTGACAAGGTAAAAATCTGTCGTTCTGCCCCTGAACAAGGCCGTCATTGAAAATAAGAATGTGTTCTTAATTAACTGACCTGCCTAGTTAAATAAAGGTAAAAAAAAAAAAAAATAAAAAAATTGGAGTCCAAAAATACCGTTTTCCGATTGTTATGAAAACCTGAAATCGGCCCTAATTAATCGCCCATTCCGATTAATCGGTCAACCTCTAGTTATTACATATATCCTTCAGATACAGTACATTTGAAAGTATTCAGACACCTTGACTTTTTCCACATTTTGTTACGTTACAGCCTTATTTTAAAATGGATAAAACATATCAATCTATACACAATACCCCTTAATGACAAAGCAAAAAAGCATCGCTGCACAGCTATTTTCAGGATTCTCCAGAGATGTTCGATTGGGTTCAAGGACTCAAGAACATCTGAGACTTGTCCCGAAGCCACTCCTGCATTGTCTTCGCTCTGTGCTTAGGGTCGTTGTCCTGTTGGAAGGGGAACCTTCGCCCCAGTCTGAGGTCCTGAGCGCTCTGAAGCAGGATCTCTGTACTTTGCTCCGTTCATCTTTCCTTCGATCCTGATTAGTCTCTCAGTCCCTGCCGCTGAAAAACATCCCCACAGCATGATGCTGCCACCACCATGCTTCACCGTAGGGATGGTGCCAGGTTTCCTCCAGATGTGACGCTTGGCATTCAGGCCAAAGAGTTCAATCTGGTTTCATCAGACCAGAGAATGTTGTTTCTCATGGTCTGAGAATCTTTAGGTACCTTTTGGCGAACTCCAAGCGGGCTGTCATGTGCCTTTTACTGAGAAGTGGCTTCCGTCTGGCTGCTCTACCATAAAGGCCTGATTGGTGGAGTGTTGCAGAGATGGAAAGTTCTCCCACTTCCACAGAGGAACTCTGGAGCTCTGTCGTAGTGACCATCGGGTTCTTGGTCACCTCCCTGACCAAAGCCCTTTTCCCCCGATTGCTCACTTTGGCCGGGCGGCCAGCTCCAGGAAGAGTCTTGGTGGTTCCAAACTTCTTCCAATTAAGAATGATGGAGGGCACTGTGTTCTTGGGGACCTTCAATGCTGCAGACATGTTTTGGTACCCTTCCCCAGATCTGTGTCTCAACACAATCCTATTTCGGAGCTCTATTTACAATTCCTTCAACCTCAGGGCTTGGTTTTTGCTCTGACATGAACTGTCAACTGTGGGACCTTATATAGACAGGTGTGTGCCCTTCCAAATCATGTCCAATCAATTGAATTTACCACAGGTGGACTCCAATCAAGTTGTAGAAACATCTCAAGGACGATCAATGGAAACAGGATGCACCTGAGCTCAATTTACAGTCTCTTAGCAAAAGGTCTGAGTACTTATGTAAATAAGGTATTTGTTTTAAATAAGGTATTTGTAATAAATTTGCAAACATTTCTAAAAACCTGTTTTTCGCTTTGTCATTATAGGGTATTGTGTGTAGATTAATAAGGAAAAATTTGAATTTAATCAATTTTCGAATAAGTCTGTAACTTAACAAAATGTGGAAAAAGTCAAGGGATCTGAATACTTTCCGAAGGCACTGTACATAATGTATTTTATATCATGTATATAAGTGATGTATAGTAATGTGTCTCTCCTTGTCCCTGTAGTTTCTAGTGTGTTTCAGTATGATCCTGTGGAACTTCGTAGTGAAGCAGGAGGACATCTTGGGACAGGTGTTGACATTCACACTGCTCTATGGGTCACTCTACAGCACATATGTCTGGACTGGTATGTACCGTGTGTCTAGACTGGAAATTACCGTGTGTCTGGACTGGTATGTACCGTGTGTCTGGACTGGTATGTACCGTGTGTCTAGACTGGAAATTACCGTGCGAGTCTGGACTGGTATGTACCGTGCGAGTCTGGACTGGTATGTACCGTGCGAGTCTGGACTGGTATGTACCGTGCGAGTCTGGACTGGTATGTACCGTGCGAGTCTGGACTGGTATGTACCGTGTGAGTCTGGACTGGTAAGTACCGTGCGAGTCTGGACTGGTAAGTACCGTGCGAGTCTGGACTGGTATGTACCGTGCGAGTCTGGACTGGTATGTACCGTGCGAGTCTGGACTGGTATGTACCGTGTGAGTCTGGACTGGTAAGTACCGTGCGAGTCTGGACTGGTATGTACCGTGCGAGTCTGGACTGGTATGTACCGTGCGAGTCTGGACTGGTATGTTGTACAGTATCTGTGGAATAACCCTGAGTTGGTTCTGTCTGTCTGACTATAGGTCTCATTCCTCTCTGTTTGGTTCTGACCAAGAAGGACAATTTGCTGAGGATTCCACCTGGGGTCTTCGTGGTCTTTGGCTGGGGGTACGTCCTGTGTGTGTGTGTGTGTGTGTGTGTGTGTGTGTGTGTGTGTGTGTGTGTGTGTGTGTGTGTGTGTGTGTGTGAAACAGTGTGTTGTATGTTTGTGTTCCTCAAACTTAACCTTACAGTGTTGTTCTCTTCTACAGCATACCGTTCCTCATCCTTGGAGGTCTGCTCCTGGCAGGAGAGAGGATGCCTGATACTATAGACTCTGCCTTCTTCTATGGCAGGGCTCAGGTGAGAGGATGCCTGATACTATAGACTCTGCCTTCCTCTATGGCAGGGCTCAGGTGAGAGGATGCCTGATACTATAGACTCTGCCTTCCTCTATGGCAGGGTTCAGGTGAGAGGATGCCTGATACTATAGACTCTGCCTTCTTCTATGGCAGGGCTCAGGTGAGAGGATGCCTGATACTATAGACTCTGCCTTCTTCTATGGCAGGGCTCAGGTGAGAGGATGCCTGATACTATAGACTCTGCCTTCTTCTATGGCAGGGCTCAGGTGAGAGGATGCCTGATACTATAGACTCTGCCTTCTTCTATGGCAGGGCTCAGGTGAGAGGATGCCTGATTCTATAGACTCTGCCTTCTTCTATGGCAGGGCTCAGGTGAGAGGATGCCTGATACTATAGACTCTGCCTTCTTCTATGGCAGGGCTCAGGAGAGAGGATGCCTGATTCTATAGACTCTGCCTTCTTCTATGGCAGGGCTCAGGAGAGGGGCCACCTGTGGTTTTAGTTTACTGGAATACAGATCCACTGTATAGTTCTCCCTGAGTTGACTACACTTTACACATCACATAGATCTGGAGCCAGTCCTAAAGGTTTTACACTTTACACATCACATAGATCTAGAGCCAGTCCTAAAGGTTTTACACATCACATAGATCTGGAGCCAGTCCTAAAGGTTTTACACTTTACACATCACATAGATCTGGAGCCAGTCCTAAAGGTTTTACACTTTACACATCACATAGATCTGGAGCCAGTCCTAAAGGCTTTACACATCACATAGATCTAGAGCCAGTCCTAAAGGTTTTACACATCACATAGATCTAGAGCCAGTCCTAAAGGTTTTACACATCACATAGATCTAGAGCCAGTCCTAAAGGCTTTACACATCACATAGATCTAGAGCCAGTCCTAAAGGCTTTAAACATCACATAGATCTAGAGCCAGTCCTAAAGGCTTTACACATCACATAGATCTAGAGCCAGTCCTAAAGGCTTTACACATCACATAGATCTAGAGACAGTCCTAAAGGTTTTACACTTTACACATCACATAGATCTGGAGACAGTCCTAAAGGTTTTACACTTTACACATCACATAGATCTGGAGCCAGTCCTAAAGGTTTTACACTTTACACATCACATAGATCTGGAGACAGTCCTAAAGGTTTTACACTTTACACATCACATAGATCTGGAGACAGTCCTAAAGGTTTTACACTTTTCACATCACATAGATCTGGAGACAGTCCTAAAGGTTTTACACATCACATAGATCTAGAGCCAGTCCTAAAGGTTTTACACTTTTCACATCACATAGATCTGGAGACAGTCCTAAAGGTTTTACACTTTACACATCACATAGATCTGGAGACAGTCCTAAAGGTTTTACCTCTCTCTGTTTTTCCCCTCTCTCAGATCATCAGTACTGCAGTAGTAGTCTCCTGCAGCATCTTGGTAGGTGGTTTCTCTCTGATGGGTCTCAGCCAGGGCACCAAGGAGAACCAGAACTACCAAGCCCTGGAGAGAGCCTCCAACACGGGTACTATAGAGGACCTGAGGCCCCCTGGACACCAGGAGGACCAGACCCCCCCACTGGAGCCCTCAGCACCAGAGACCAGCAACAACAGTGGTAGCTAACTACACACATTGTTTGTTCTAGTTCTGTAAACTTGGGTGCATTGGTTTACTGGGGATTTTGTTACGAACTTCGTATGTAAAACCTTAAATTGTCAACCTAAACATATTGTTAAAAAACAGTTCTATCAAACTACTCATGTGTCTGTGTGTTGTTGTTGTGTGTCCCTCCCAGACTGTTGTAGCTGTACACAGCCCATGTCCGACATGATCAACGGCGCCACCAGGAACGACACTCCCTCGTCTCTAACAGGTACAGGAACAGAACGTGAATGACTACAGCTCTGGCTGAGTTGTGTTCTAGGTTTATGGGCTGATACTTTGGGCCATGCTGACCTGTTGAGTTGACTGTGTCCCTGTTGTTGTGTCCACTGTGGCTTGTGTTGACTGTGATGCAGTTGCAAAACGTTTTGCTACGGTGTGCACTAATGAGTACAGCCCTGTTGACTTGTTGTGCTGTACCCTCCAGGCCAGTGTGGGGCGTTGTGTGAAACCCAGCAGCAGCAGTGTAGTCCACCGGTCCAGGATGACAGACAGCTGGTCAGACACGTCCTGTTGTGTCTACTCCTCATAGTTTCCCTGCTGGCTGTGAGTGTTATCTACTGTCCTGTTCTACTCTATTCTGTTCTGTTCTACTCTGTTCTGCTCTGTTCTACTCTGTTCTGTTCTATTATGTTCTGCTCTGTTCTACTCGGTTCTATTCTGCTCTGCTCTCTTCTGCTCTGTTCTATTCTGCTCTGTTCTATTCTGCTCTGTTCTATTCTGTTCTATTCTACTCTGTTCTTCTGTTCTATTCTACTGTTCTATTCTACTCTGTTCTGTTCTATTCTACTCTGTTCTGTTCTGCTCTGTTCTATTATGTTCTACTGTTCTATTCTGTTCTGCTCTATACTGTTCTGCTCTGTTCTATTCTGTTCTACAGTTCTGTTTTGCTCTGTTCCGTTCTATTCTGCTCTGTTCTATTCTGTTCTACAGTTCTGTTTTGCTCTGTTCTGTTCTATTCTGCTCTGTTCTATTCTGTTCTACTGTTCTGTTCTACTATTGTTCTATTCTGTTCTGCTCTGTTCTGTTCTGCTCTATTCTGTTCTGCTCTGTTCTATTCTGTTCTGTTCTGCTCTATTCTGCTCTGTTCTATTCTGCTCTGTTCTATTCTGTTCTACTGTTCTATTCTGTTCTGCTCTGTTCTATTCTGTTCTGCTCTACACTGTTCTGCTCTATTCTGTTCTGCTCTGTTCTATTCTGTTCTGTTCTGCTCTATTCTGTTCTGTTCTATTCTGCTCTGTTCTGCTCTATTCTGTTCTGCTCTGTTCTATTCTGCTCTGTTCTATTCTGCTCTGTTCTATTCTGTTCTGTTCTATTCTGCTCTGTTCTATTCTGTTCTATTCTGTTCTGCTCTGTTCTATTCTGTTCTGCTCTACACTGTTCTGTTCTATTCTAATCTGGTCTGTTCTATTCTAATCTGGTCTGTTCTGTTCTATTCTATTCTTTTATTGCTTGGCCGTGTCCCCTTTCTCTACCTACCCTTGTCCCTGGAGTGTGCACTAGTTCAATCTTGAACCTCTTCCCTGAATCGGCCCTTGTTAACTCTGAAGTGTGCACTTTTCATTCCCCCCTCTTGCATGTCTTTCAGAACCTGTCCAGTTGTCTATGGTGGTTGTTCAACCAGGACCCTGGTAGACTCTACCTGGAGCTGCAGTTCTTCTGTGCTGTGGCCAACTATGGACAGGTACGCTCTCGTGTCTATTAGATAATGAGTATACAAAGGGATTTTACTGTTGCTTACTTTACCTCTCATGTTTCTCAGGGCTTCATTTCGTTTGGTATCTTTGGCCTGGACAGGCATCTGATCATTCTGCCATTCAAGAAGAGGTGAGCTAAGAACTAGGTACTTACTTCAGAGAGCATAGGGCCTCATCACCTCTTGTATGTTGTATTGTCCCATCATCACGCCACCTCCTGTGTGTTGTATTGTCCCAACATCACGACACCTCTTGTGTGTTGTATTGTCCCAACATCAGTACCACTTCCTGTATGTTGTATTGTCCCAACATCAGCACCACTTCCTGTATGTTGTATTGTCCCAACATCAGCACCACTTCCTGTATGTTGTATTGTCCCAACATCAGCACCACCTCCTGTGTGTTGTATTGTCCCAACATCAGCACCACTTCCTGTATGTTGTATTGTCCCAACATCAGCACCACCTCCTGTGTGTTGTATTGTCCCAACATCAGCACCTCCTCCTGTGTGTTGTATTGTCCCAACATCAGCACCACTTCCTGTATGTTGTATTGTCCCAACATCAGCACCACTTCCTGTATGTTGTATTGTCCCAACATCAGCACCACTTCCTGTATGTTGTATTGTCCCAACATCAGCACCACTTCCTGTATGTTGTATTGTCCCAACATCAGCACCACTTCCTGTATGTTGTATTGTCCCAACATCAGCACCACTTCCTGTATGTTGTATTGTCCCAACATCACGCCACCTCTTGTATGTTGTATTGTCCCAACATCAGCACCACTTCCTGTATGTTGTATTGTCCCAACATCAGCACCACTTCCTGTATGTTGTATTGTCCCAACATCAGCACCACTTCCTGTATGTTGTATTGTCCCAACATCAGCACCACTTCCTGTATGTTGTATTGTCCCAACATCAGCACCACTTCCTGTATGTTGTATTGTCCCAACATCAGCACCACTTCCTGTATGTTGTATTGTCCCAACATCACGCCACCTCTTGTATGTTGTATTGTCCCAACATCAGCACCACTTCCTGTATGTTGTATTGTCCCAACATCAGCACCACTTCCTGAATGTTGTATTGTCCCAACATCAGCACCTCCTCCTGTGTGTTGTATTGTCCCAACATCACGCCACCTCTTGTGTGTTGTATTGTCCCAACATCACGCCACCTCTTGTGTGTTGTATTGTCCCAACATCAGCACCACTTCCTGTATGTTGTATTGTCCCAACATCAGCACCTCCTCTTGTGTGTTGTATTGTCTCAACATCAGCACCACTTCCTGTATGTTGTATTGTCCCAACATCAGCACCACTTCCTGTATGTTGTATTGTCCCAACATCAGCACCTCCTCCTGTATGTTGTATTGTCCCAACATCAGCACCTCCTCCTGTATGTTGTACATCAGTAACACCTCCTGTATGCTGTATTGTCCCAACGTCAGCACAAGGCCAGATCTCAGTCAGACTTGCCTGAGCCAGGTAGTGTGGCTGTAGAAGATGTGGTTGTTCTGCCCTCTAAGGGGCCTGTGTGTGTCCTGTCCCCCAGGTTAGTGAGCCTGTGGCAGGGCAGGGAGAGTGAGGAGGAGCCCCCCTCTGTGGTTCCAGAGGAGATCAGGCTGACCTGCACTCAGTTTGTCCGCTATCATAAAGACCAGTGTGTTCAGGACATAGTGCCCATCAGAAGGTAGGCCACAACATAAACATCAATTATCATTTATTTCATTTATTTAGCATTTTTGTAGCATGATTTCACTCCCAGGACATGTCTTATTGGTGTAGAATCAAATCTCTAGAATCTACATTAAAAACGTTGACTTGGGTCTCCCGAGTTGCCCAGCGGTGTAAGACACTCCATCACAGTGCTAGCTGCGTCACTACAGATCCTGGTTCGATCCCAGGCTGTGTTGCAGCCGGCCGCGACCAGGAGACCCATGGGGCGGCACACAATTGGCCCAGCGTGATCCGGGTTAGGGGAGGGTTTGGCCGGCAGGGATGTTCTTGTTCTATCGTGCTCTAGCGACTCCTGTGGCGGGCCGGGCGCAGTGCACGCTGACACGGTCACCAGGTGTACGGTGTTTCCACCAACACATTGGTGCGGCTGGCTTCCGGGTTAAGCGAGCAGTGTGTCAAGATGCAGTGCGGCTTGGAAGGGTCATGTTTCACCTCTCCAGAGTCCGTACGGGAGTTGCAGCGATGGGACAAGACTGTAACTACCAATTTGGATATCACAACATTGGGAAGAAAAAGGGTGTAAAATTCTCCAAAAGAAATAAAATACAATAAAAAAGAAACAGTTGACTGTTAAATTCTACTGCGTGTGCAGATCTAGTATTCCATAACTAGCATGTTACCATCTAGTTTAACTCTTTCTTTCCTAACATCTTCTCTATGCATGGCCTAGAATTTTACCCCAGATAATATCCTGCATGTTTCTACCACTAATCCTGTCTTTAGAAATGCGTTATTGCATTGTACACTCTGTGAACAGACTGAACTTACCACAGTCGTCTTCACCAGTAATGCATTCTGGTTTTGGAGTGGTACACAATCCTGGTAGCTACTTTTCACCTTTTGATTTCCTGTTTCTCTTTACTGAACTCTCATCCTCACTACCACTCCTTTTCTCTCTCTCTGTTCTCCTTTCTCCTCTTCCTCCATATCTTCACCCTAGTGCTTCTGGGGAAAGCCTGAACAATGGGACAGTAGGTGAATCCTTCCTTTGATACGCAGGTGTGACGGAGAGAGGGTTCAGGAGAGGGAGCGCTCCAGGGAGAGACCTGGTCAGGGGACTTATCCTCCATCCCAGGCCCAGACTCAGGCCACTTTCCTGGGCAGTGATCTGGTGGACTGGCTGGTGAGGGTGGGTCTGGCCCGGGACCGGGGGGAAGCCCAGCTCTATGGGGCTCAGCTCCAGCAAGGAGGTGTACTGCAACACCTCACACACCAGTTTGGCTTCAGGGACGACACCCTCCTACATTACTGCTTCACTGAGAGGAGCTGGATGCCACCGATGGAGAGGAACAGCAGTATGCCTCCTGTGGCCATGTAACGTTCCCAGAGAAGGATGGAGGAGGTGTATTACTATTCAGCAATGTTGTTGTCAGGTCACTAAACATTGACTCCTAAATCCTGGATTAGAATATTACAACACTGCTATTCAGTGAGATGAAACGTTCAGATGGAAATAGAATGAGATAGAGCTGACACCATTTAGCATTCCCATTTCCACATATCAGACAATCATACAGTGCCTTGCGAAAGTATTCGGCCCCCTTGAACTTTTCGACCTTTTGCCACATTTCAGGCTTCAAACATAAAGATATAAAACTGTAACTTTTTGTGAAGAATCAACAACAAGTGGGACACAATTATGAAGTGGAACGAAATTTATTGGATATTTCAAACTTTTTTAACAAATAAAAAACTGAAAAATTGGCCGTGCAAAATTATTCAGCCCCTTTACTTTCAGTGCAGCAAACTCTCTCCAGAAGTTCAGTGAGGATCTCTGAATGATCCAATGTTGACCTAAATGACTAATGATGGTAAATAGAATCCACCTGTGTGTAATCAAGTCTCCGCATAAATGCACCTGCTCTGTGATAGTCTCAGAGGTCCGTTTAAAGCGCAGAGAGCATCATGAAGAACAAGGAACACACCAGGCAGGTCCGAGATACTGTTGTGGAGAAGTTTAAAGCTGGATTTGGATACAAAAAGATTTCCCAAGCTTTAAACATCCCAAGGAGCACTGTGCAAGCGATAATATTGAAATGGAAGGAGTATCAGACCACTGCAAATCTACGAAGACCCGACCGTCCCTCTAAACTTTCAGCTCATACAAGGAGAAGACTGATCAGAGATGCAGCCAAGAGGCCCATGATCACTCTGGATGAACTGCAGAGATCTACAGCTGAGGTGGGAGACTCTGTCCATAGGACAACAATCAGTCGTATACTGCACAAATCTGGCCTTTATGGAAGAGTGGCAAGAAGAAAGCCATTTCTTAAAGATATCCATAAAAAGTGTCGTTTAAAGTTTGCCACTAGCCACCTGGGAGACACACCAAACATGTGGAAGAAGGTGCTCTGGTCAGATGAAACCAAAATCTAACTTTTTGGCAACAATGCAAAACGTTATGTTTGGCGTAAAAGCAACACAGCTCATCACCCTGAACACACCATCCCCACTGTCAAACATGGTGGTGGCAGCATCATGGTTTGGGCCTGCTTTTCTTCAGCAGGGACAGGGAAGATGGTTAAAATTGATGGGAATATGGATGGAGCCAAATACAGGACCATTCTGGAAGAAAACCTGATGGAGTCTGCAAAAGACCTGAGACTGGGACGGAGATTTGTCTTCCAACAAGACAATGATCCAAAACATAAAGCAAAATCTACAATGGAATGGTTCACAAATAAACATATCCAGGTGTTAGAATGGCCAAGTCAAAGTCCAGACCTGAATCCAATCGAGAATCTGTGGAAAGAACTGAAAACTGCTGTTCACAAACGCTCTCCATACAACCTCACTGAGCTCGAGCTGTTTTGCGAGGAGGAATGGGCAAAAATGTCAGTCTCTCGATGTGCAAAACTGATAGAGACATACCCCAAGCGACTTACAGCTGTAATCGCAGCAAAAGGTGGCGCTACAAAGTATTAACTTAAGGGGGCTGAATAATTTTGCACGCCCAATTTTTCAGTTTTTTTTATTTGTTAAAAAAGTTTGAAATATCCAATAAATTTCGTTCCACTTCATGATTGTGTCCCACTTGTTGTTGATTCTTCACAAAAAATTACAGTTTTATATCTTTATGTTTGAAGCCTGAAATGTGGCAAAAGGTCGAAAAGTTCAAGGGGGCCGAATACTTTCGCAAGGCACTGTATCTGTTCCATGTCATACATTTCTATAATGTTTGCACCCTCCTGAATGGACCCCAGAAGAGAGAAAGACGGTGGGCTGCGTCCAGGCTCTGGTCAAGAGTAGTGCACTATGAAGGGAATAGGGTGCCATTTAAGTGGCCGGTGTGTGCATCCTGAGTCAGCTACTATCCCAGCTGAACCAATCCAGTCCACAACCTCAACCAGCTCCAGTATCACAGAGAGACTTCTTTGCGTGACATAGAGAAGTCTGCACTGGCTGAAATGTTGCACTGAGACTATTCAACTATTTCATATGCAACTGAACTGACGTGCTGTTTTGTAAGACTACTGTAATACTGTTGTAATGTACTTGAAAGTCAATGAAGTTTTAAACGTTTTTCCACTATGTTATGTTACCCAGTAGTGTCAGCCCATCTGGCTCAACTAAGACAAAGCTTTAGCAGTGAGGTACAGCTTGTCTGTGACACATCATTTTGTTCAAAGCGAGAGGTGAGGCCTCCAACACCACTTGTAGATCATCGCTGAGTCAGTTTTTAAAGGCCATGTGTTGACATAGTTTCCTGGAACACATGTTCTGCCTGGTTAAATAGACAGCGTGTCCACATGTCCTGCCTGGTTAAATAGACAGCGTGTCCACATGTCCTGCCTGGTTAAATAGACAGCGTGTCCACATGTCCTGCCTGGTTAAATAGACAGCGTGTCCATATGTCCTGCCTGGTTAAATAGACAGCGTGTCCACATGTCCTGCCTGGTTAAATAGACAGCGTGTCCACATGTCCTGCCTGGTTAAATAGACAGCGTGTCCACATGTCCTGCCTGGTTAAATAGGCAGCGTGTCCACATGTCCTGCCTGGTTAAATAGGCAGCGTGTCCACATGTCCTGCCTGGTTAAATAGACAGCGTGTCCACATGTCCTGCCTGGTTAAATAGACAGCGTGTCCACATGTCCTGCCTGGTTAAATAGACAGCGTGTCCACATGTCCTGCCTGGTAAAATAGACAGCGTGTCCACATGTCCTGCCTGGTTAAATAGACAGCGTGTCCACATGTTCTGCCTGGTAAAATAGACAGCGTGTCCACATGTCCTGCCTGGTTAAATAGACAGCGTGTCCACATTCTGTGTGGAACACATGTGGAGAATGTTTCTAATGCTCATGTTATGCCAATAATGTTGTGATCAGTCATGAATATTGTTATTTATTGTTCCTAATATCATCACATCATACTCTGGTATGTTGTCCTCTGATGAGGTTTTATTAATGTGATACAAATGTCTTTGAGCATTAACAAGCAGGGTTAGTGAGTTTTTGCACTTATCACTGATGCTCTTGTTTAAATGACTCCTCACATATGAACTCTGTTGTTGTTGTGTGACTTTAAGCAGGAAGTGACCCCGCTGTGTATGATGATGATCCTTTGCAGAGTCTACCTTAAACACTTTGTTTCTCCAGATAATTGATGTCAAGTGACTGAGGTGCTGTGGGTTCAGCCTGACTGCCTCAGCCTTGTAGGATGAGTGTCTGTGTGTATTATTATTTGTTGAATATGGTATTTTCATTGAAAATCACTGATGCTATGGGCTGTCTACCTCAATGCTGCTGCATGACAAGCATGTGAGAAGAACACACATCTGCTTGTGTTACTGGGTGACTGGCTGGCTGGGTGACTGACTGGGTGACTGACTGGCTGACTGACTGGGTGACTGACTGACTGCATGACTGGGTGACTGACTGGCTGCATGACTGGGTGACTGGCTGGCTGGGTGACTGGCTGACTGACTGGCTGCATGACTGGGTGACTGACTGACTGCATGACTGGGTGACTGACTGGCTGCATGACTGGGTGACTGGGTGACTGGCTGGCTGGGTGGGTGACTGGCTGACTGACTGGCTGCATGACTGGGTGACTGACTGACTGCATGACTGGGTCTGACTGCATGACTGGGTGACTGACTGGCTGCGTGACTGACTGACTGGCTGCGTGACTGACTGACTGGCTGCGTGACTGACTGACTGGGTGACTGACTGACTGACTGGCTGCGTGACTGACTGGCTGCGTGACTGACTGGCTGCGTGACTGACTGACTGGGTGACTGACTGGCTGCGTGACTGACTGACTGGGTGACTGACTGACTGGGTGACTGACTGACTGGGGTGGCTGGCTGTGTGACTGACTGACTGACTGACTGACTGACTGACTGACTTGTACATGTCAAGCAGGATTGCATAATGGCTATATCGTTACCTCTAACTACAGGCAAAATAAACTATGTGAATAAGAAACTCATGATGTCTATGTCAAACAAACAAATCAAAAGCTTCTAATTGTTGATTTGATGAAACAAGACTAGTGTTCAGCTGTAAAAGACAGCTTTATGGAAGCAGAGAAAGGCCTGTGGTTTACACTACAGTACTGGGGCACCAGATGTACTGTTACCCTGTATGGCCTGGTTTACACTACAGTACTGGGGCACCAGATGTACTGTTACCCTGTATGGCCTGGTTTACACTACAGTACTGAGGCACCAGATGTACTGTTACCCTGTATGGCCTGGTTTACACTACAGTACTGAGACACCAGATGTACTGTTACCCTGTTTGGCCTGGTTTACACTACAGTACTGAGGCACCAGATGTACTGTTACCCTGTATGGCCTGGTTTACACTACAGTACTGAGACACCAGATGTACTGTTACCCTGTATGGCCTGGTTTACACTACAGTACTGAGACACCAGATGTACTGTTACCCTGTTTGGCCTGGTTTACACTACAGTACTGAGGCACCAGATGTACTGTTACCCTGTATGGCCTGGTTTACACTACAGTACTGAGGCACCAGATGTGCTGTTACCCTGTATGGCCTGGTTTACACTACAGTACTGAGGCACCAGATGTACTGTTACCCTGTATGATTACAGGTGATGTCACAAGATGAGGTGCTGTTCCTTTACCCTGTATCCCATGATGGACTGCTATTATTGGGAGTGACATGTTCCACAGCTAGCAGGAAGTAAGACAACACAGAATGAAAACACTACCAGTTGGGTGTACAATAACTTCCCTCACAACACCACTCATGATGTCCTCTCTGTTAAAGCGTTGGAAACCTAAATTTAGCTGCATTCCACTGTGTATAGATTAGGCTACTGGTGAAAATCAATAGTACATTTACAAAAACAAATGATTTACCTTAACTTCACACATTTTCTGAATCGGTGCTCATGGTCACAGTCACAGACAGTTCAAAGTGCATCCGTCTCAAATAGTCATTCAGATTCCCATGTAAAATGGCTTTTTAACTTCCCTGGGCTACCCTAGTCTACAGCCAGTGGGATCGCGTGGCGCGAAATACAAATACCTCAAAAATGCTATAACTTAAATTTCTCAAACATATGACTATTTTACACCATTTTAAAGACAAGCCTCTTGTTAATCTAACCACATTGTCCGATTTTCAAAAAGGCTTTACAGCGAAAGCAAAACATTAGATTATGTCAGGAGAGTACCCTGCCAAAAATAATCACACAGCCATTTTCAAAGCAAGCATATATGTCACAAAAACCAAAACCACAGCTAAATGCAGCACTAACCTTTGATGATCTTCATCAGATGACACTCCTAGGACATTATGTTATACAATACATGCATGTTTTGTTCAATCAAGTTCATATTTATATCAAAAAACAGCTTTTTACATTAGCATGTGATGTTCAGAACTAGCATACCCATCGAAAACTTCCGGTGAATTTACTAAATTACTCATGATAAACGTTCACAAAATACATAACAATTTTTTAAAGAAATATAGATACAGAACTCCTTTATGCAATCGCAGTGTCGGATTTTAAAATAGCTTTTCGGCGAAAGCACATTTTGCAATATTCTGAGTACATAGCTCGGCCATCACGGCTAGCTATTTTGACACCGACCAAGTTTGGGGCTCACTAAACTCAGAATTACTATTAGAAAAATTGGATTACCTTTGCTGTTCTTCATCAGAATGCACTCCCAGGACTTCTATTTCAACAACAAATGTTGTTTTGGTTCCAAATAATCCATAGTTATATTCATATAGCTCCGTTTTGTTCGTGCGTTCAGGTCACTATCCGAAGGGTGATGCGCGAGCGCATTTCGTGACAAAAAAATTCAAAATATTCCATTACCGTACTTAGAAGCATGTCAAACACTGTTTAAAATCAATTTTTATGCTATTTTTCTCGTAAAATAGCGATAATATTCCAACCGGGCAACGTTGTATTCATTCAAAGGCTGAAATAATTTTTTGGGAGAATTCTCGTGACCGCGCATCTCCAGTGTCACTGTCCCCAGGCTGACCACTCACAAACTCTCCTGCTGTTCTTCGCCCAGAGACAGCAGACACCCCATTCCACTATTTGGCGGCTTTAGAGAGCCAATGGGAGCTTTAGAAAGTGTCACGTTACAGCACAGATGCTGTATTTTCCATAGAGATGCAACAGAAGGACAACAAATTGTCAGACAGGGCACTTCCTGTATGGAATCTTCTCAGGTTTTGGCCTGCCATATGAGTTCTGTTATACTCACAGACACCATTCAAACAGTTTTAGAAACTTTAGAGTGTTTTCTATCCAAATCTACTAATAATGTGCATATTCTCGTTTCTGGGCAAGAGTAGTAACCAGTTTAAATCGGGTACGTATTTTTATCTGGCCGTGCCCCCTAGCCCCAACACGTTAACTGACTAAAATATCAGAAATATATATTTTTGTGAATGAAATGCTCAACATTTGAAGAAAGTAATTTTTCCTCACGGCTAACTATCAGGAAGTTTGAAAAGACAGGCGGAGTGGGCAGGGAGCTTATATTCATGAGCTGGCCTTGACTGACAGCTCTTTGAAACCCCTATGTCAAACTGGACTGCAGTCCTGCAGTAAAATCAGCCCTAGCAAATCAGGTGAAACACAAACATTGAAATTGCATAATTTGTCATGTCTCTGCTGGGAGCGGTTCACAGCAGCACTGACGGATGTGTTGAATGACAACCCCCCCTTTTGTTCCATGCTTGAAGACCAGTAACACCAGACAGATGAAAGGGGAGACATAAGTCTCTCTACCATAGATGAATAGTGTCAACTTTTAATTATATTTGCTGACACCTTACAGCCCAATTTTGGCACCAGTAGAGTAGCTGTATAAACCACGCCCCTCCACAAACACGCCTTCTCCGATGTTGGTAACGAGGCAGTACTTATTTCAATTAGGTAAGAAAATATGTTACCGTTGCTGTATTAAAATGAGAGTTAGGGTGACCCCTTTTCCCTTAATAATCCTGCCTCCTGAATCCAAGTGTTTGACATGGGAGGAGGGGACCAGTAGCTTTATGACCAACCTTGATCAATGTTGGAGCAACAGTCATTTTTCATACTTTGATCTGGTTTCATCCAAATATCATCACATAACATGAAAAACATGATTTGACTGTTCATGACCTTTAAGTATCCTCGGCATAGTGGCAGTTAAGTCGTTTCTCTCCCCTAAAAAAGGTCTAAACTCCCCTGCGTAAAGCTGTAGTGATAGTGGCCAATCCAGTCCAGCAGGGTCAGTCAAGTTCAATCAGACCCAGCATGACTGTATTTCAGGAGGGTCATCTCCTCTTTCTGTCATCAGCTGCTTGTCCCTGGTTCTGTCTGTGTCCTCCATTCTGCTGCAGCCCGTCCAGTTGGAGATGGTTCTGGCTATAGCGCTTGATAAGGGCTCCGGGAAGCAGGGCCACACAGGCGATGGCCAACAGCTGTAGCAGCGTCCCCCAGGAGAAGATATCGTCCAGGGAAGAGATCTCTGACAGGATGGAGCCTGTCCGCACGCAGATGAAGTTATACGGGATCAAACCTGATGAAGGAGAGGAGAGACTGGGTTAGACCTCCTAGATAAACACTAGACCTGGGGAAGGAGAGGAGAGACTGGGTTAGACCTCCTAGATAAACACTAGACCTGGGGAAGGAGAGGAGAGACTGGGTTAGACCTCCTAGATAAACACTAGACCTGGGGAAGGAGAGGAGAGACTGGGTTAGACCTCCTAGATAAACACTAGACCTGGGGAAGGAGAGGAGAGACTGGGTTAGACCTCCTAGATAAACACTAGACCTGGGGAAGGAGAGGAGAGACTGGGTTAGACCTCCTAGATAAACACTAGACCTGGGGAAGGAGAGGAGAGACTGGGTTAGACCTCCTAGATAAACACTAGACCTGGGGAAGGAGAGGAGAGACTGGGTTAGACCTCCTAGATTAAGTCGATATCGGAGGAGGGAGAGTTTGGAACAGTAAAGGTGGAAAGTATCTGCCATTGGTAATTAATGACATCTGTTGTAGTAGTACTTCAATATAACAAGGGAGAGACTGTGTTAGCCTTCTGAGCTAAAGCCTAGACATTAACTCAGTGAGCTAATGAAAGTCTTCACGTCTTAAGCAAAATGATGTATCATGCGAGTGTCAGTTAGGAGTCATGGGGAAGAACCGCAGGAACAGGAGGAAGAAGAACAGACTGCTACGGTTCTCCTCCACCTGACGGAGAGAGAGAAGGAGAGGGGATGGGAGAATGGAGGAGGTAGAGAGAGAAGGAGAGGGGGTGGGAGAACGGAGGAGGTAGAGAGAGAAGGAGAGGGGGTGGGAGAACGGAGGTGGTAGAGAGGGAAGGAGAGGTGATGGGAGAACGGAGGAGGTAGAGAGAGAAGGAGAGGTGATGGGAGAACGGAGGAGGTAGAGAGAGAAGGAGAGGTGATGGGAGAACGGAGGAGGTAGAGAGAGAAGGAGAGGTGATGGGAGAACGGAGGAGGTAGAGAGAGAAGGAGAGGTGATGGGAGAACGGAGGAGGTAGAGAGAGAAGGAGAGGTGATGGGAGAACGGAGGAGGTAGAGAGAGAAGGAGAGGGGTGGGAGAACGGAGGAGGTAGAGAGGGAAGGAGAGGTGATGGGAGAACGGAGGAGGTAGAGAGAGAAGGAGAGGTGATGGGAGAACGGAGGAGGTAGAGAGAGAAGGAGAGGTGATGGGAGAACGGAGGAGGTAGAGAGAGAAGGAGAGGGGGTGGGAGAACGGAGGAGGTAGAGAGGGAAGGAGAGGTGATGGGAGAACGGAGGAGGTAGAGAGGGAAGGAGAGGTGATGGGAGAACGGAGGAGGTAGAGAGGGAAGGAGAGGTGATGGGAGAACGGAGGAGGTAGAGAGAGAAGGAGAGGTGATGGGAGAACGGAGGAGGTAGAGAGAGAAGGAGAGGTGGTGGGAGAACGGAGGAGGTAGAGAGGGAAGGAGAGGTGATGGGAGAATGGAGGAGGTAGAGAGAGAAGGAGAGGTGATGGGAGAACGGAGGAGGTAGAGAGAGAAGGAGAGGTGATGGGAGAACGGAGGAGGTAGAGAGAGAAGGAGAGGTGATGGGAGAACGGAGGAGGTAGAGAGAGAAGGAGAGGTGATGGGAGAACGGAGGAGGTAGAGAGAGAAGGAGAGGTGATGGGAGAACGGAGGAGGTAGAGAGAGAAGGAGAGGTGATGGGAGAACAGAGGAGGTAGAGAGAGAAGGAGAGGTGGTGGGAGAACGGAGGAGGTAGAGAGAGAAGGCGAGGGGGTGGAGAACGGAGGAGGTAGAGAGGGAAGGAGAGGTGATGGGAGAACGGAGGAGGTAGAGAGAGAAGGAGAGGTGATGGGAGAACGGAGGAGGTAGAGAGAGAAGGAGAGGTGATGGGAGAACGGAGGAGGTAGAGAGAGAAGGAGAGGTGATGGGAGAACGGAGGAGGTAGAGAGAGAAGGAGAGGTGATGGGAGAACGGAGGAGGTAGAGAGAGAAGGAGAGGTGATGGGAGAACGGAGGAGGTAGAGAGAGAAGGAGAGGTGATGGGAGAACGGAGGAGGTAGAGAGAGAAGGAGAGGTGATGGGAGAACGGAGGAGGTAGAGAGAGAAGGAGAGGTGATGGGAGAACGGAGGAGGTAGAGAGAGAAGGAGAGGTGATGGGAGAACGGAGGAGGTAGAGAGAGAAGGAGAGGTGATGGGAGAACGGAGGAGGTAGAGAGAGAAGGAGAGGTGATGGGAGAACGGAGGAGGTAGAGAGAGAAGGAGAGGTGATGGGAGAACGGAGGAGGTAGAGGGGGAAGGAGAGGTGATGGGAGAACGGAGGAGGTAGAGAGGGAAGGAGAGGTGATGGGAGAACGGAGGAGGTAGAGAGGGAAGGAGAGGTGATGGGAGAACGGAGGAGGTAGAGAGGGAAGGAGAGGTGATGGGAGAACGGAGGAGGTAGAGAGAGAAGGAGAGGTGATGGGAGAACGGAGGAGGTAGAGAGGGAAGGAGAGGTGATGGGAGAACGGAGGAGGTAGAGAGAAGGAGAGGTGATGGGAGAACGGAGGAGGTAGAGAGAGAAGGAGAGGGGGTGGGAGAACGGAGGAGGTAGAGGGAAGGAGAGGGGGTGGGAGAACGGAGGAGGTGAGAGGGAAGGAGAGGGGGTGGGAGAACGGAGGAGGTAGAGGGAAGGAGAGGGGGTGGGAGAACGGAGGAGGTAGAGAGGGAAGGAGAGGGGGTGGGAGAACGGAGGAGGTAGAGGGAAGGAGAGGTGATGGGAGAACGGAGGAGGTAGAGAGGGAAGGAGAGGGGGTGGGAGAACGGAGGAGGTAGAGAGGGAAGGAGAGGTGATGGGAGAACGGAGGAGGTAGAGAGGGAAGGAGAGGGGGTGGGAGAACGGAGGAGGTAGAGAGGGAAGGAGAGGGGGTGGGAGAACGGAGGAGGTAGAGAGAGAAGGAGAGGTGATGGGAGAACGGAGGAGGTAGAGAGGGAAGGAGAGGGGGTGGGAGAATGGAGGAGGTAGAAGAGAGGGGTGGGAGAACGGAGGAGGTAGAGGGGTGGGAGAACGGAGGAGGTAGAGGGGGTGGGAGAACGGAGAAGGTAGAGGGAAGGAGAGGGGGTGGGAGAACGGAGGAGGTAGAGGGAAGGAGAGGGGGTGGGAGAATGGAGGAGGTAGAGAGGGAAGGAGAGGGGGTGGAGAACGGAGGAGGTAGAGAGGGAAGGAGAGGGGGTGGGAGAACGGAGGAGGTAGAGAGGGAAGGAGAGGGGGTGGGAGAACGGAGGAGGTAGAGAGGGAAGGAGAGGGGTGGGAGAATGGAGGAGGTAGAGAGGGGTGGGAGAACGGAGGAGGTAGAGAGGGAAGGAGAGGGGGTGGGAGAACGGAGGAGGTAGAGAGGGAAGGAGAGGGGGTGGGAGAACGGAGGAGGTAGAGAGGGAAGGAGAGGGGGTGGGAGAATGGAGGAGGTAGAGAGGGTGGGAGAATGGAGGAGGTAGAGAGGGGTGGGAGAATGGAGGAGGTAGAGAGGGTGGGAGAGAGGAGGAGGTAGAGAGGGAAGGAGAGGGGGTGGGAGAATGGAGGAGGTAGAGAGGGAAGGAGAGGGGGGTGGAGAACGGAGGAGGTGGAGAGCGGAGGAGGTAGAGAGGGAAGGCGAGGGGGTGGGAGAACGGAGGAGGTAGAGAGAGAAGGAGAGGTGATGGGAGAACGGAGGAGGTAGAGAGAGAAGGAGAGGGGGTGGGAGAACGGAGGAGGTAGAGAGAGAAGGAGAGGTGATGGGAGAACGGAGGAGGTAGAGAGAGAAGGAGAGGTGATGGGAGAACGGAGGAGGTAGAGAGAGAAGGAGAGGTGATGGGAGAACGGAGGAGGTAGAGAGAGAAGGAGAGGTGATGGGAGAACGGAGGAGGTAGAGAGAGAAGGAGAGGTGATGGGAGAACGGAGGAGGTAGAGAGAGAAGGCGAGGGTGGAGAACGGAGGAGGTAGAGAGAGAAGGAGAGGTGATGGGAGAACGGAGGAGGTAGAGAGAGAAGGAGAGGTGATGGGAGAACGGAGGAGGTAGAGAGAGAAGGAGAGGGGGTGGGAGAACGGAGGTGGTAGAGAGGGAAGGAGAGGTGATGGGAGAACGGAGGAGGTAGAGAGAGAAGGAGAGGTGATGGGAGAACGGAGGAGGTAGAGAGAGAAGGAGAGGTGATGGGAGAACGGAGGAGGTAGAGAGAGAAGGAGAGGTGATGGGAGAACGGAGGAGGTAGAGAGAGAAGGAGAGGGGGTGGGAGAACGGAGGTGGTAGAGAGGGAAGGAGAGGTGATGGGAGAACGGAGGAGGTAGAGAGAGAAGGAGAGGTGATGGGAGAACGGAGGAGGTAGAGAGAGAAGGAGAGGTGATGGGAGAACGGAGGAGGTAGAGAGAGAAGGAGAGGTGATGGGAGAACGGAGGAGGTAGAGAGAGAAGGAGAGGTGATGGGAGAACGGAGGAGGTAGAGAGAGAAGGAGAGGTGATGGGAGAACGGAGGAGGTAGAGAGAGAAGGAGAGGTGATGGGAGAACGGAGGAGGTAGAGAGAGAAGGAGAGGTGATGGGAGAACGGAGGAGGTAGAGAGAGAAGGAGAGGTGATGGGAGAACGGAGGAGGTAGAGAGAGAAGGAGAGGTGATGGGAGAACGGAGGAGGTAGAGAGAGAAGGAGAGGTGATGGGAGAACGGAGGAGGTAGAGAGAGAAGGAGAGGTGATGGGAGAACGGAGGAGGTAGAGAGAGAAGGAGAGGTGGTGGGAGAATGGAGGAGGTAGAGAGGGAAGGAGAGGTGATGGGAGAATGGAGGAGGTAGAGAGAGAAGGAGAGGTGATGGGAGAACGGAGGAGGTAGAGAGAGAAGGAGAGGTGATGGGAGAACGGAGGAGGTAGAGAGAGAAGGAGAGGTGATGGGAGAACGGAGGAGGTAGAGAGAGAAGGAGAGGTGATGGGAGAACGGAGGAGGTAGAGAGAGAAGGAGAGGTGATGGGAGAACGGAGGAGGTAGAGAGAGAAGGAGAGGTGATGGGAGAACGGAGGAGGTAGAGAGAGAAGGAGAGGTGATGGGAGAACGGAGGAGGTAGAGAGAGAAGGAGAGGTGATGGGAGAACGGAGGAGGTAGAGAGAGAAGGAGAGGTGATGGGAGAACGGAGGAGGTAGAGAGGGAAGGAGAGGTGATGGGAGAACGGAGGAGGTAGAGAGAGAAGGAGAGGTGATGGGAGAACGGAGGAGGTAGAGAGGGAAGGAGAGGGGGTGGGAGAACGGAGGAGGTAGAGAGAGAAGGAGAGGTGATGGGAGAACGGAGGAGGTAGAGAGGGAAGGAGAGGGGGTGGGAGAACGGAGGAGGTAGAGAGGGAAGGAGAGGGGGTGGGAGAAAGGAGGAGGTAGAGAGGGAAGGAGAGGGGGTGGGAGAACGGAGGAGGTAGAGAGGGAAGGAGAGGGGGTGGGAGAACGGAGGAGGTAGAGAGAGAAGGAGAGGTGATGGGAGAACGGAGGAGGTAGAGGGAAGGAGAGGGGGTGGGAGAACGGAGGAGGTAGAGAGAGAAGGAGAGGTGATGGGAGAACGGAGGAGGTAGAGAGGGAAGGAGAGGGGTGGGAGAACGGAGGAGGTAGAGAGAGAAGGAGAGGTGATGGGAGAACGGAGGAGGTAGAGAGGGAAGGAGAGGGGTGGGAGAACGGAGGAGGTAGAGAGGGAAGGAGAGGGGGTGGGAGAATGGAGGAGGTAGAGAGGGAAGGAGAGGTGATGGGAGAACGGAGGAGGTAGAGAGGGAAGGAGAGGGGGTGGGAGAACGGAGGAGGTAGAGAGGGAAGGAGAGGTGATGGGAGAACGGAGGAGGTAGAGAGGGAAGGAGAGGGGGTGGGAGAATGGAGGAGGTAGAGAGGGAAGGAGAGGTGATGGGAGAACGGAGGAGGTAGAGAGGGAAGGAGAGGGGGTGGGAGAACGGAGGAGGTAGAGAGGGAAGGAGAGGTGGTGGGAGAACGGAGGAGGTAGAGAGGGAAGGAGAGGGGGTGGGAGAACGGAGGAGGTAGAGAGGGAAGGAGAGGGGGTGGGAGAATGGAGGAGGTAGAGAGGGGTGGGAGAACGGAGGAGGTAGAGGAGGGGTGGGAGAACGGAGAAGGTAGAGGGAAGGAGAGGGGGTGGGAGAACGGAGGAGGTAGAGAGGGAAGGAGAGGGGGTGGGAGAATGGAGGAGGTAGAGAGGGAAGGAGAGGGGGGTGGAGAACGGAGGAGGTAGAGAGGGAAGGAGAGGGGGTGGGAGAACGGAGGAGGTAGAGAGGGAAGGAGAGGGGGTGGGAGAACGGAGGAGGTAGAGAGGGAAGGAGAGGGGGTGGGAGAACGGAGGAGGTAGAGAGGGAAGGAGAGGGGGTGGGAGAATGGAGGAGGTAGAGGGGGTGGGAGAACGGAGGAGGTAGAGAGGGAAGGAGAGGGGGTGGGAGAACGGAGAAGGTGAGAGGGAAGGAGAGGGGGTGGGAGAATGGAGGAGGTAGAGAGGGTGGGAGAATGGAGGAGGTAGAGAGGGTGGGAGAATGGAGGAGGTAGAGAGGGTGGGAGAGAGGAGGAGGTAGAGAGGGAAGGAGAGGTGATGGGAGAATGGAGGAGGTAGAGAGGGAAGGAGAGGTGATGGGAGAACGGAGGAGGTAGAGAGAGAAGGAGAGGTGATGGGAGAACGGAGGAGGTGGAGAGCGGAGGAGGTAGAGAGGGAAGGAGAGGGGGTGGAGAACGGAGGTGGTAGAGAGAGAAGGAGAGGTGGTGGGAGAACGGAGGAGGTGGAGAGCGGAGGAGGTAGAGAGGGAAGGAGAGGGGGTGGAGAACGGAGGAGGTAGAGAGAGAAGGAGAGGTGATGGGAGAACGGAGGAGGTGGAGAGCGGAGGAGGTAGAGAGGGAAGGAGAGGGGGTGGAGAATGGAGGTGGTAGAGAGAGAAGGAGAGGTGATGGGAGAACGGAGGAGGTGGAGAGCGGAGGAGGTAGAGAGGGAAGGAGAGGGGTGGGAGAACGGAGGAGGTAGAGAGGGAAGGAGAGGGGTGGAGAACGGAGGAGGTAGAGAGGGAAGGAGAGGGGGTGGGAGAACGGAGGAGGTAGAGAGCGGAGGAGGTAGAGAGGGAAGGAGAGGGGGTGGAGAACGGAGGAGGTAGAGAGGGAAGGAGAGGGGGTGGAGAACGGAGGAGGTAGAGAGGGAAGGAGAGGGGGTGGGAGAACGGAGGAGGTGGAGAGGGGGTGGGAGAACGGAGGAGGTAGAGAGCGGAGGAGGTAGAGAGGGAAGGAGAGGGGGTGGGAGAACGGAGGAGGTGGAGAGGGGGTGGGAGAACGGAGGAGGAAGAGAGAACTGTCATTGTAAATGTACTTATTAATGAATGATTGGAGGGATATTACTAGAGTCCCAACACTGTAAAAGAATGTGGCATTCTGTATTCTTACCCTGTGTAACACGGTTAGTTATGTTTCCCTTGCCACTGTTTATGTATTCCTATTGGTTGGTTGAATTTACATATCAATAAGGTGTTATGCCATAGGTCATGCTTGCAGCTAGGGGGAGGTCACATTCTGAAATAGTGCATTTTATACATTATATACTTCTATGGCCTTTTATTGTCCCCAGCACAAGGTGCACATTTGTAATGATCAAGCTGTTTAATCAGCTTCTTGATATGCCACACCTGCCAGGTAGATGGATTAGCTTGGCAAAGGAGAAATGTTCACTAACAGGGATATAAACAAATGTCCGTACACAATTTGAGAAAAAGAAGCTTTTTGTGCGTATGGAAGATGTCTGGTGTCTTATGTCAGCTCATGAAACATGGGACCAACAATTTACATGTTGTGTTTCTATTTTAGTTCAGTGTATATTTGTGTGTACAGTACCTGTTAGATATTGGTGGCTTCCTGGGATGCACTTTTCTGTGTTATTGCTGTAAGAAAGAGTTACCCAGCATGCTCTAATTCAGTTATTTCCATGCCAACAGGCAATTCACAAATCTGCAGTGATCAACATACTGTTGTCCTGAACATGTATTTCCTGGTGTCTATCATCAGAATAATCACCAATCAACTGGGACCAAACCAAAAACCCAAGAGAGTCAGGAAGTAGATCACATCTGTTACACTGGTGATCAGACCAGTCTTCTGGTCTGCACTGGACAACTGTTACACCTGTCTAACCTAATGTGTAAGCCAAGGACACTGTAAGAGGAGACCCACACACACACCCCTCTAGTCTATCTTTAGAGAATTGTAATCAAAGGACATGTGGTGAAGGAAGGGCCTGTATCCCCCCAGTCATACACCCTCCTCCAACAAGCCCATGGTACTGTGGTCTGGGACAACATACTGTCTCTCTCTCACACCTTGTTCTGCAGCCTGTCCACCTGGTCAGGGAACAAGCGTATGATGTAGCTCTTCCCGAAGGCAGCAGACAGCAGGTAACAGAAGGTAGAGCCGGTGGTGGTCAGAAGACAGGCCAGGACCAGACCCTGCCATGGACCAAACAGCGCCCCCGCCAGCATGTTCTGGGAAGCACAGGAGATGAGCTTGGTGAGCACTGGTGGAAAAAGTACCCAATTGTCATACTTGAGTAAAAGTAAAGATACCGTCATAGAAAATTACTCAAGTGAAAGTCACCCAGTAAAATAATACTTGAGTAAAAGGTCAAAGTATATGGTTTTAAATATACTTAAGTACCAGAAGTTAACTGAAAACCTATAAATCATTTCAAATTGCTTATATTAAGCAAACCAAACGACACACTGTTCTAGTTTGTTTATCTCCAGATAGCCAGGGGCACACTCCAACACTCCAACATTATTTACAAATGAAGCATGTGTGTTTAGTGAGTCTGCCAGATCAGAGGCAGTCGGGATAAGTGTGTGAATTGGACAATTTTCTGTCCTGCTAAGCATTCAAAATGTGACGAGTACTTTTGGGTGTCAGGAAAAATGTATGGAGTAAAAACAACATTATTTTCTTTAGGAATGTAGTGAAATAAAAGTAGTAAACAATATAAATAGTAAAGTACAGATACCCCAAAAAACGAGCAGTACTTTAAAGTATTTTTACTTAAGTACTTTCCACCCCTGATGGTGAGGGTCAGGAGGCAGGCTGTTCTGACCATGGATGGAGGTTCTGCTCTTAGGGTCATAGGTTCATGGACACGTGGAAACAGTTTGTGTGTGTTCCATGGATGAGTGTAATGTTAGTCCCTCTCACCAGGAAGGAGGAGCCAGGGATGGCGAAGGACTGTTTGTAGAGGTAGGCACTACAGAACAGCAGCACCACGTAGCCTGTGTGTTCTGTCTTATAGAACTGCAGCATCTCAGCCAGCTCCCTCAGCTCATCCAGGTCCGACGGGAACTTCAGTCTGGAGGGAAACGAACACCAGCAACATCAGATAACATGGTTCCTAGTACTAGTGTCAGATTTAGACCTAAATATTGGCACCTAGTTACTGTTTGCACCAGGGAGAAGTTTTTTTTTTTTTCTTCAAATGGGAATTGAGGACACTGAGGACAGAGCATTTAAGGTAACACAGGTGAAGGCCATAGGAAGGGGTCATAGGAAGGGGTTATAGGTCATAGGAAGGGGTTATAGGAAGGAGTTATAGGTCATAGGAAGGGGTTATAGGAAGGGGATATAGGTCAAAGGAAGGGGTTATAGGTCATAGGAAGGGGTTATAGGTCATAGGAAGGGGTTATAGGAAGGGGATATAGGTCATAGGAAGGGGTTATAGGTCATAGGAAGGGGTTATAGGAAGGAGTTATAGGTTATAGGAAGGGGTTATAGCCAGCCATAGTACACACAGTACAGACATACTATGGTTGTATATACTATGGCTGTGTATACTACGGCTGTCTATACTACAGCAGTATATACTATGGCTGTGTATTCTACGGCTGTCTATACTACAGCAGTATATACTGCGGCTGTGTATACTGCGGCTGTGTATACTATGGCTGTGTATACTATGGCTGTGTATACTATGGCTGTATATACTATGGCTGTCTATACTATGGCTGTCTATACTATGGCTGTATATACTATGGCTGTGTATACTATGGCTGTGTATACTATGGCTGTGTATACTATGGCTGTGTATACTATGGCTGTGTATACTATGGCTGTCTATACTATGGCTGTGTATACTATGGCTGTATATACTATGGCTGTGTATACTATGGCTGTATATACTATGGCTGTGTATACTATGGCTGTATATACTATGGCTGTATATACTATGGCTGTGTATACTATGGCTGTGTATACTATGGCTGTCTATACTATGGCTGTGTATACTATGGCTGTATATACTATGGCTGTGTATACTATGGCTGTGTATACTATGGCTGTATATACTATGGCTGTGTATACTATGGCTGTATATACTATGGCTGTGTATACTATGGCTGTCTATACTATGGCTGTCTATACAGCCGTAGTATACACAGCCATAGTACAGACAGCCATAGTATACACAGCCCAGCCGTAGTATACACAGCCGTAGTATACACAGCCGTAGTACACACAGCCGTAGTACACAGCCGTAGTTGTAGTCATATAGGGAAGACATAATGCTCAGCCCCCAGTCTGCTGGTGTATGACTAGTCTAAACTTGACTCTCTAGAGTATTGGGAATCTGGGGATACCCTAATCTGACATCATAGACAGGTCAAACACAGACTAAAGTGGGCATGGCTGGTGCCCGTGTGCAGGCATGAGAGAGAGGGAGAGGTTTCCAGATGGCGGAGAGAAGGATGTGTTTGAGAGAGTATGAAACAGGATATGGGACAGAAATAGCGGCTTTTGCTCTGGGATTTCTGCCTCTGCTAGTTTCGATGCTGGAAGTTTCAGGCTCCTCAGCCGTGACACAGACACACGCAAACAGAATGAACCATGAAACCTAAGCTGCTGGTATCACATCTAATTGTTGAGCTATATGGGATGAATGGAAGGCAAAGCCACTGTGGTTAGGATCTCAGGTGTGTATTCCTCAGCACATCGTGTCCAGTGTTATGTCCTGGGTAGCACCTCATCAGAACCGTCAGGTGTGTATTCCTCAGCACACCGTGTCCAGTGTTATGTCCTGGGTAGCACCTCATCAGGACCGTCCGGTGTGTATTCCTCAGCACACCGTGTCCAGTGTTATGTCCTGGGTAGCACCTCATCAGAACCGTCCGGTGTGTATTCCTCAGCACATCGTGTCCAGTGTTATGTCCTGGGTAGCACCTCATCAGAACCGTCCGGTGTGTATTCCTCAGCACACTGTGTCCAGTGTTATGTCCTGGGTAGCACCTCATCAGAACCGTCCGGTGTGTATTCCTCAGCACACCGTGTCCATTGTTATGTCCTGGGTAGCACCTCATCAGAACCGTCCGGTGTGTATTCCTCAGCACACCGTGTCCAGTGTTATGTCCTGGGTAGCACCTCATCAGAACCGTCCGGTGTGTATTCCTCAGCACACCGTGTCCAGTGTTATGTCCTGGGTAGCACCTCATCAGAACCGTCCGGTGTGTATTCCTCAGCACACCGTGTCCAGTGTTATGTCCTGGGTAGCACCTCATCAGAACCGTCCGGTGTGTATTCCTCAGCACACCGTGTCCAGTGTTATGTCCTGGGTAGCACCTCATCAGAACCGTCCGGTGTGTATTCCTCAGCACACCGTGTCCAGTGTTATGTCCTGGGTAGCACCTCATCAGAACCGTCCGGTGTGTATTCCTCAGCACACCGTGTCCAGTGTTATGTCCTGGGTAGCACCTCATCAGAACCGTCCGGTGTGTATTCCTCAGCACACCGTGTCCAGTGTTATGTCCTGGGTAGCACCTCATCAGAACCGTCCGGTGTGTATTCCTCAGCACACTGTGTCCAGTGTTATTTCCTGGGTAGCACCTCATCAGAACCGTCCGGTGTGTATTCCTCAGCACACCGTGTCCATTGTTATGTCCTGGGTAGCACCTCATCAGAACCGTCCGGTGTGTATTCCTCAGCACACCGTGTCCAGTGTTATGTCCTGGGTAGCACCTCATCAGAACCGTCCGGTGTGTATTCCTCAGCACACCGTGTCCATTGTTATGTCCTGGTTAGCACCTCATCAGAACCATCCGGTGTGTATTCCTCAGCACACCGTGTCCAGTGTTATGTCCTCGGTAGCACCTCATCAGAACCGTCCGGTGTGTATTCCTCAGCACACCATGTCCAGTGTTATGTCCTGGGTAGCACCTCATCAGAACCATCCGGTGTGTATTCCTCAGCACACTGTCCAGTGTTATGTCCTGGGTAGCACCTCATCAGAACCGTCCGGTGTGTATTCCTCAGCACACTGTGTCCAGTGTTATTTCCTGGGTAGCACCTCATCTGAACCAGTCCGGTGTGTATTCCTCAGCACACTGTGTCCAGTGTTATGTCCTGGGTAGCACCTCATCAGAACCGTCCGGTGGTGGACCTCGCAGGAGACCATATAGACCCAGTGGTGCCCTCCTGTCCAGGCTGTCCATCCACCTCCGTCTACCATCACCTCTGGATGTCTGTTCTCTAATAGGAGTGTACAGGGCTGATAAACATGACGCCAGGGTCGTGAAACTCCTTTATAATTAGGTACGGTGAAATATGATGGGACGATGACATAATGCCAACCAAGACGAGTGTGTCCCGTCCAGGGTTAGGTCAGAGCTGTATGTTCTCATACTCATCAGACTGAGGAGGACAGTATTTCAGGCCAAGTGAACCTAAGCCAACCAAGAGAGGCCATGGCCAGGTCTCCACTGGGGCAGAAACCATAGGAGAGGTGGGGCTGGATGAGACACACAGGGGTTTAGAGTAGGCCTATAGGAACATCATCTGAAAACAGGAACTACTGTGATATTATCACCTAATGCTGTCAAACAACACCATCAGACAAGGACAAATACTTTGGGAGAACAGCAACCAGCTGTGACATGTCCTCTGAATTAGCCTACACTGACAGTCAGGTGTTTGATGATGCCATTTAGATAACTTGTCATGCAATCATCTGAGGGAAATGAGATGCTGCCAAACGCAGTGATTATTACAGCACCTCAATGGACTCTGCGCTGTCTGTCAATGCACTTATCAACATCATAATCACACAACAGATAACCACTCTGGGAGTACTCTGAGACTTTATACTAGATCTATTACATAAATGGTGATGTCACTATGCTAATATAACACTGTGGAAGTGGCTATATATTGACTTATTTGTAAAGTTATATATGTAAACATGTCCTAGAAAGTGTCATTGCACAAGCAGGCAGCTGCTGTAGCCTATAATTATTCTGCTAATAGCTGAAAAGTCTTGCGACATCTACCAAATTGTAGCTATAGATCTGTTGAGGCTGGCTACCTGTACTCAACAACTTCCATGTCCCCGGCTCCCTCTGCGCTCTCGTTGTTTAACTCCACCTCATGTCGCCGGTGATGTTGCGGTCCGGGCGGCAGGAAAGAGGACAGGAGATAGAGGTAGAAAGTTGCCCCTCCTACCACAGACAATAAACCCGAAATGGAGCCCATTGCTACGCGCTACACCGACCTCCTATCAGAAAGGCTTGTTCGGTGACCGACTCCCGGTGTCGGTGTTGAGAAGTGAACGTCACAGAATAACTTCTGACGGTTGCCCTGTGGTCGTGGAAGGCTTTCAACTATATCTTCACTAGAGGGCAGCCTCGTGTTCTCTCTGGTGGTGCACGGGTCAACTGCCAGACTAGAGTACTGAGGATCACTGTCTGGACCTTGATGTTATAAACTACAGTTGGCTCTCTCTACACCAAAGGATGTTTTTGGGCAACAAGCTTGTTTCTCTGCACTATAACAGCTGGTGTATGATGAAGGTATTATATTGTTTCTCTGCACTACAACAGCTGGTGTATGATGAAGGTATTATCTTGTTTCTCTGCACTACAACAGCTGGTGTATGATGAAGGTATTATCTTGTTACTCTGCACTACAACAGCTGGTGTATGATGAAGGTATTATCTTGTTTCTCTCCACTACAACAGCTGGTGTATGATGAAGGTATTATCTTGTTTCTCTGCACTACAACAGCTGGTGTATGATGAAGGTATTATCTTGTTTCTCAGCACTACAACAGCTGGTGTATGATGAAGGTATTATCTTGTTACTCTCCACTACAACAGCTGGTGTATGATGAAGGTATTATCTTGTTTCTCTGCACTACAACAGCTGGTGTATGATGAAGGTATTATCTTGTTACTCTCCACTACAACAGCTGGTGTATGATGAAGGTATTATCTTGTTTCTCTCCACTACAACAGCTGGTGTATGATGAAGGTATTATCTTGTTTCTCTGCACTACAACAGCTGGTGTATGATGAAGGTATTATCTTGTTTCTCTGCACTACAACAGCTGGTGTATGATGAAGGTATTATCTTGTTTCTCAGCACAACAGCTGGTGTATGATGAAGATATTATCTTGTTTCTCTGCACTACAACAGCTGGTGTATGATGAAGGTATTATCTTGTTTCTCTGCACTATAACAGCTGGTGTATGATGAAGGTATTATCTTGTTTCTCTGCACTACAACAGCTGGTGTATGATGAAGGTATTATCTTGTTTCTCTGCACTATAACAGCTGGTGTATGATGAAGGTATTATCTTGTTTCTCTGCACTACAACAGCTGGTGTATGATGAAGGTATTATCTTGTTACTCTCCACTACAACAGCTGGTGTATGATGAAGGTATTATCTTGTTTCTCTGCACTACAACAGCTGGTGTATGATGAAGGTATTATCTTGTTTCTCTGCACTACAACAGCTGGTGTATGATGAAGGTATTATCTTGTTTCTCTCCACTACAACAGCTGGTGTATGATGAAGGTATTATCTTGTTTCTCTCCACTACAACAGCTGGTGTATGATGAAGGTATTGTTTTGTTTCTCTGCACTATAACAGCTGGTGTATGATGAAGGTATTATATTGTTTCTCTGCACTATAACAGCTGGTGTGTGATGAAGGTATTATATTGTTTCTCTGCACTATAACAGCTGGTGTATGATGAAGGTATTATCTTGTTTCTCTGCACTACAACAGCTGGTGTATGATGAAGGTATTATCTTGTTTCTCTGCACTACAACAGCTGGTGTATGATGAAGGTATTATCTTGTATCTCTGTACTACAACAGCTGGGTTATGATGAAGGTATTATTACATTGTTAATAATGTATTACAACACTACAACACCAAGTAGTGAAACTGAGTGAAGTTACACTCAGCCACCAGTAGAGGGCAGGTTCAATTGGGGCTCATGTACAGTACAACACACTGAAACCCGCCCTACTGTACATGGCTTATAGCTTACAGAAACGTACCACCTGTATTGTGTATGCAGACACACTGATCCACCACATTAACCTGGTCACACCAAGGATCCAAACTCACCTCGTGTCTGCCTTGATGTTCATACATCTCCATGGAACCCAGAACGATATGTGACCACTTGGTTAATAAGACTCATCAACACTATTGGAAGGGCACTCAAATCGCTTAAAATAACCCTCATCAAGATCTGTTGCTTGTTCCTAATAGTCTGACATCACGTCGTTATTATTACAAATAGATGATTCACTTCTCATAGTGGTGCTCATCTAGTACAGTCAGATCAAACATGATTCACTTCTCACAGTGGTGCTCATCTAGTACAGTCAGATCAAACATGATTCACTTCTCACAGTGGTGCTCATCTAGTACAGTCAGATCAAACATGATTCACTTCTCACAGTGGTGCTCATCTAGTACAGTCATATCAAACATGATTCACTTCTCACAGTGGTGCTCATCTAGTACAGTCAGATCAAACATGATTCACTTCTCACAGTGGTGCTCATCTAGTACAGTCAGATCAAACATGATTCACTTCTCACAGTGGTGCTCATCTAGTACAGTCAGATCAAACATGATTCACTTCTCACAGTGGTGCTCATCTAGTACAGTCAGATCAAACATGATTCACTTCTCACAGTGGTGCTCATCTAGTACAGTCAGATCAAACATGATTCACTTCTCACAGTGGTGCTCATCTAGTACAGTCAGATCAAACATGATTCACTTCTCACAGTGGTGCTCATCTAGTACAGTCAGATCAAACATGATTCACTTCTCACAGTGGTGCTCATCTAGTACAGTCAGATCAAACATGATTCACTTCTCACAGTGGTGCTCATCTAGTACAGTCAGATCAAACATGATTCACTTCTCACAGTGGTGCTCATCTAGTACAGTCAGATCAAACATGATTCACTTCTCACAGTGGTGCTCATCTAGTACAGTCAGATCAAACATGATTCACTTCTCACAGTGGTGGTCTGTCTCGCAAGATCCTATAATGATTCATTAGTATTTTACATAAAACTGAATAGAATATACTGTAACATAGACCTATAATGTTACGCCAAAAACACCTGTCATTTCTTATCTGAAAATAATAAATCACAAATAAACTCTGCCAAAAGTCAACACAGTGCCACTAGGCAGGATATATGCTTTGATTGAAACGAAATAGGCCAACAAGAAAAAGGTTAATAGTTTGTTAACACCATCTGCTTTAATTCAAGTTTCAAGTTAATGTCACGTTCACAAGTACAGTGAAATGCCCTTCTTGCTAGCTCTAAACCCAACAACGCAGTACTTAAAAATAACATACAGTAGAACAAAAACAAGAAGAAAATAAAATAAAGGAAGTAAGAAGCTATATACAGGGTCAGTTCCAATAGCATATTGACAATGTGCAGGCATACTGGTGATAGAGGTAGGTATGTATAGGGGTCAGGTGACTAGGCATCAGAATATATGATTAACAGAGTAGCAGCAGCGTAAATTATTGTGTGTGTATGTATGTGTGTGTATAGATATATATATATATATATATTAGAGTCAGTATACATGTGTGTGTTGGAGTGTCAGTGTGTGTGTATAAAGTCCTGCGAGTCTGCATAGAGACAGTGCAAAAATATAAATGTTACACAAAGGGTGTTCAGGAGCCTGTTGGTGTCAGACTTGATGCAGTGGTACCGCTTGCTGTGCGGAAACAGAGAGAAAAGTGTATGGCTTGGGTGGCTGGAGTCCAACAATTTTCCGGGCGTTCCTTTTACACCGCATGATATAGAGGTCCTGGATGGCAGGGAGCTCGGCCCCAGTGATGTACCGGCTGTCTGCACCACCCTCTGTAGCGCCATGCGATCGAGGGCGGTGCTGTTGCCATACCAAGCAGCGATGCAGCCAGTCCAGATGCTCTCAACGGTGCAGCTGTAGAACTTTGAGGATTTGAGGGCCCATTCCAAACCTTTTCAACCTCCTGAGGGGGAAGAGGTGCTCATCAAACAGTCATTCTAGAAGATCTGAATGCCTATTTAAACTGATCTAAACTGATTGATATCAAATGATTGGCATGCAGTTAGAAAATGTGAAGAATCATTCACGATTGACAATGATGGCCCATTTTGAAATGAGGTATGCCTAACAGTGTTTATAAATGTTTCTTGAAACCATATGTGTGGGCTAACAGTGTTTATAAATGTTTCTTGAGACCATATGTGTGGGCTAACAGTGTTTATAAATGTTTCTTGAGACCATATGTGTGGGCTAACAGTGTTTATAAATGTTTCTTGAGACCATATGTGTGGGCTAACACAGTGTTTATAAATGTTTCTTGAGACCATATGTGTGGGCTAACAGTGTTTATAAATGTTTCTTGAGACCATATGTGTGGGCTAACACAGTGTTTATAAATGTTTCTTGAGACCATATGTGTGGGCTAACAGTGTTTATAAATGTTTCTTGAGACCATATGTGTGGGCTAACACAGTGTTTATAAATGTTTCTTGAGACCATATGTGTGGGCTAACAGTGTTTATAAATGTTTCTTGAGGCCATATGTGTGGGCTAACAGTGTTTATAAATGTTTCTTGAGACCATATGTGTGGGCTAACAGTGTTTATAAATGTTTCTTGAGGCCATATGTGTGGGCTAACAGTGTTTATAAATGTTTCTTGAGGCCATATGTGTGGGCTAACAGTGTTTATAAATGTTTCTTGAGGCCATATGTGTGGGCTAACAGTGTTTATAAATGTTTCTTGAGACCATATGTGTGGGCTAACAGTGTTTATAAATGTTTCTTGAGGCCATATGTGTGGGCTAACACAGTGTTTATAAATGTTTCTTGAGACCATATGTGTGGGCTAACAGTGTTTATAAATGTTTCTTGAGGCCATATGTGTGGGCGTAGGGAGACGTTACAGTTGGAGGATACATTTTATTCTATTACAATATTCAATGGGCTCCTTCTGTCAGTAAAACTCTGAGAAACTACATCATAAAAGATTATAATATTTCACTCCTTCAGCTAAAGAAAATATCACTACGCCACTGATTTGATTAATCGTAGCAAAACACGCTCAAAATAAATGTCCCACAAGATATTGTAGCCTATAGCTTTTCCAACTTCCAAAGAGGAATAGCAGAGAGGCTTGTGTATATTGTCAGATCCTCTGTGTACTGTACGTTTCCCCAGGCTAAACGCCAAAGCATTTCTGTGACAATAGACAACAGCAGCTCAAGGACAGAACTACATACGTTGTTCTCCTGGAACAAGGCACTGCTCCTAACAAACTGGATGGCATCCTGCTCCACCGCTGGAGTGAAAGCTTTTACTGCCAATCCATGTGACGTCCACAAATAATAGCTTGTTTTTTTTTACGTGTCCATTTTGTTGAAATCTATTTTACTGTTGTCTTGCATGTTAAAAGGGGAGTTAACACATCAGTCTGTAAATGTGTGTAGCATACCGTGTTAACCAGAGGCACACACAGGTGTCAGTGGAACACCTCAGAATGTCAGAGGAACACCTCAGAATGTCAGTGGAACACCTCAGAATGTCAGTGGAACACCTCAGAATGTCAGAGGAACACCTCAGAATGTCAGTGGAACACCTCAGAATGTCAGAGGAACACCTCAGAATGTCAGAGGAACACCTCAGAATGTCAGTGGAACACCTCAGAATGTCAGTGGAACACCTCAGAATGTCAGAGGAACACCTCAGAATGTCAGTGGAACACCTCAGAATGTCAGAGGAACACCTCAGAATGTCAGTGGAACACCTCAGAATGTCAGAGGAACACCTCAGAATGTCAGAGGAACACCTCAGAATGTCAGTGGAACACCTCAGAATGTCAGTGGAACACCTCAGAATGTCAGAGGAACACCTCAGAATGTCAGAGGAACACCTCAGAATGTCAGAGGAACACCTCAGAATGTCAGAGGAACATCCGCTTCCTAGTTGACGGCAGAATAACTCCATGTTCTAAATGGGAACGTATTGGTAACTGGACAGCAAGTCTAGATGCACTGTCTTTCTTCATCTCCCCACAACAAAATAACATGTTGTTTTATAATAAATAAAAATATGTAATGTAAAAACCCACAGACACTACAAAAATGGCCAAAAATATATTTGCAAAAAGAAAAACATGATCCATCACAGTAGGTTATTTCACCAACACTCTTAATTACAAAATATAATATTCTCGTCGTCCTTCTTATTTCTAACAAAAAAGATCACGAGGTTCTTCTATAGAGGCTTTCAAAAAGGCAGATGAATACAAGGAATATGCTGTTAAATGGTGAACAAAAATACATCTAGCAATAATCGTTCTGTAATAATCATGTTGTATTCGGTGTGTTTACGGTGAGACCAGGCATCAAGAGTGAACCAATAGGAGGCCAAGGGAATCTGCAGAATCCACTATTCAAAGACCTAACCGTTAATACAAATGAGTCAGAATATATATTATTGTCCCCGTATTTCGTCATTCTAAAAAGACTAGGCTACTCATTCTTGTGTACCGATTTCTAAACTTGTCCAACAAACGCTAGCGTAGCCTACCTACCATTGCACATCTTTACTACAGTAGACCTATACTTAATGAATAGGACCGGAGTTGAATCTACGGGAGACCTATACTTAATGAATAGGACCGGAGTTGAATCTACGGTAGGCCTATACTTAATGAATAGGACCGGAGCTGAATCTACGGTAGGCCAATACTTAATGAATAGGACCGGAGTTGAATCTACGGTAGGCCTATACTTAATGAATAGGACCGGAGCTGAATCTACGGTAGGCCTATACTTAATGAATAGGACCGGAGTTGAATCTACGGTAGGCCTATACTTAATGAATAGGACCGGAGCTGAATCTACGGTAGGCCTATGCTTAATGAATAGGACCGGAGTTGAATCTACGGTAGGCCTATACTTAATGAATAGGACCGGAGTTGAATCTACAGTAGGCCTATACTTAATGAATAGGACCGGAGCTGAATCTACGGTAGGCCTACGCTTAATGAATAGGACCGGAGTTGAATCTACGGTAGGCCTACACTTAAAGAATAGGACCGGAGTTGAATCTACGGTAGGCCTACGCTTAATGAATAGGACCGGAGTTGAATCTACGGTAGACCTACGCTTAATGAATAGGACCGGAGTTGAATCTACGGTAGGCCTACACTTAAAGAATAGGACCGGAGTTGAATCTACGGTAGGCCTACGCTTAATGAATAGGACCGGAGTTGAATCTACGGTAGACCTACGCTTAATGAATAGGACCGGAGTTGAATCTACGGTAGGCCTACGCTTAATGAATAGGACCGGAGTTGAATCTACGGTAGGCCTATGCTTAATGAATAGGACCGGAGTTGAATCTACGGTAGGCCTACGCTTAATGAATAGGACCGGAGTTGAATCTACGGTAGGCCTACGCTTAATGAATAGGACCGGAGTTGAATCTACGGTAGACCTACGCTTAATGAATACGACCGGAGTTGAATCTACGGTAGGCCGATGCTTAATGAATAGGACCGGAGTTGAATCTACGGTAGACCTACGCTTAATGAATAGGACCGGAGTTGAATCTACGGTAGGCCTACGCTTAATGAATAGGACCGGAGTTGAATCTACGGTAGACCTACGCTTAATGAATAGGACCGGAGTTGGATCTACGGTAGACCTACGCTTAATGAATAGGACCGGAGTTGAATCTACGGTAGACCTACGCTTAATGAATAGGACCGGAGTTGAATCTACGGTAGGCCTACGCTTAATGAATAGGACCGGAGTTGAATCTACGGTAGACCTACGCTTAATGAATAGGACCGGAGTTGAATCTACGGTAGGCCTACGCTTAATGAATAGGACCGGAGTTGAATCTATTGAATCTACGGTAGGCCTATGCTTAATGAATACGACTGGAGTTGAATCTACAGTAGGCCTACGCTTAATGAATAGGACCGGAGTTGAATCTACGGTAGACCTATGCTTAATGAATACGACCGGAGTTGAATCTACGGTAGGTCTATGCTTAATGAATAGGACCGGAGTTGAATCTACGGTAGGTCTATGCTTAATGAATAGGACCGGAGTTGAATCTACGGTAGGTCTATGCTTAATGAATAGGACCGGAGTTGAATCTACGGTAGGCCTACGCTTAATGAATACGACCGGAGTTGAATCTACGGTAGGCCTACGCTTAATGAATACGACCGGAGTTGAATCTACGGTAGACCTACGCTTAATGAATACGACCGGAGTTGAATCTACGGTAGACCTACGCTTAATGAATACGACCGGAGTTGAATCTACGGTAGGCCTACGCTTAATGAATAGGCCCGGAGTTGAATCTACGGTAGACCTACGCTTAATGAATACGACCGGAGTTGAATCTACGGTAGGCCTACGCTTAATGAATACGACCGGAGTTGAATCTACGGTAGGCCTATGCTTAATGAATACGACCGGAGTTGAATCTACGGTAGACCTACGCTTAATGAATACGACCGGAGTTGAATCTACGGTAGGCCTATGCTTAATGAATACGACTGGAGTTGAATCTACGGTAGGCCTACGCTTAATGAATAGGACCGGAGTTGAATCTACGGTAGGCCTACGCTTAATGAATAGGACCGGAGTTGAATCTACGGTAGGCTTGTTGCCTCTTCTCCAAGGCGAGTAGAGTGTGAATCTATGGACTTCAGGGAGAGCTAAAATGAGTCTTACATTAGGAACCATTCACATTCCACGTACGGAATCTGAATCAATGTAGTGTTCAGTAATTACAGGGCTTTGAAACACTGAAACTACTGTCATATCGCCCAATGTACTAGAGTAGTAGGACTTTTCATTACCTGTATGCAAGTATGAGTGTGTATTAGCTGGTAGACCTACTTCTGAACAGAAACAGGCTTTAAAACACATCATCCCTACAGCTGAGATGAAAATGCTAACCAGCAAAAAGAAAATAGGCAAATTGATGTAAGTTTGTTGCAAATTTTTGCTTGAATAGTGGGCGATTTCCCTATAAAATGTACCCTATAAAATATGTATTATTTTTTGCCTGATTCCGTTCCGTTTTTCCAGGTTTCCCCTGTTTCTTTCTAGGTTTTCGCTCTCAAAAATCACACTTTTTTTTCTTTCTTTCTAGAAAAACAACTACATTTGATTTTCCAAGTCTACAACAATGCTTAAACCACATCAAGAGGCCACTTTTGAGGTCTGAGACATTGAGTTTTGGGTGTAGTAATCCTCTAAGTAGCAGCAACAGGCTGTTTAGTGGTGTCTTCGTAGCACACGTGTGATGGTAGAGTTCACAAAACACCCACTGGATTGATGCAAATCATCCTGATACCATTCTGCCAGGTCAGCTAGGCTACTTTGTAGGTAACATTTCATTAAGAAGGTCCTCACTACAATGTTTCCCAAGCAGCAAGATTAAAATAAATGGGAAATACAACCACAATGCACTTCAACATGTTTAGGCTAACTTCCCTATTTAGGAACAAGATCCAGGAATACTGATGTTAACCTGTGGTAACCCCAACAGCACATGCCTAACTATTGATAACTACTGATTCAGGACCATGGACAGTTAGGCTGAGCTTGCGGTAGCATCATGCTGAAGGAGAGTCCGACACAGCATCAAATAATGTTAAGGTAAAGCCTCAGCAACCCATTCACTGTGGCATAAGGCAGGAGGACCCAATCGAAATACACATTTAGCAATTCTAACAGGAAATGAAGAAAACAGCTATTACTTGCAATTGCAAACATTTTACCACATTCAGCGTACAAAGTAGCCAATAGGTGGTCTAAAGTTTACATGCATATGTTTCATATTCATTCTTTTCAAAAAGAGAGATAGCTAACAGGAAGCGAGCTGCAATAAATCATTAAATTATCATTTGAAAACGAAGTCCACCCACTGATCCTTCTTTATGAAATGGGCAATGGCAGGGTCATAGAGTTTGTCCATTGATTTTAAATCCAAGAGAAGTACTTTCTCGATTGAGATCAAAGCCAAGGCTGACAGTCGGGCCTGTCCAGTTGTGTTCCTGCAGTATGTCTCGATCCGGTTCAGGGCGGAGAATGTCCTTTCGTCAGAGCCAGTGGATATGGGAATGGTCAAGACCAGACAGGTTAGCAGATACACTTGGTACATACTCTGATTCAGCCTCTTCTGTCGGAGGAAGTGGAGGAGGTCGGCCGGGCTCCTACCCTGGAAGTCAGGCATGGAGTACATCACTGCGAGTTCAGTTTTGAGCCGCGGCAGGTCGAAGTGGGGCCCATAGCTTTCCTTGAGACTTGAGAACTCAGTGTTGGGGAAGGTTTCCCTATATCTGGGGAACTGCTGTGGGTCAAGAAGGGCAAGGAACATAAGCCTTTCGTGGTCCTCGAACCTGTTTCTGAGCTGAGTGAGAAGGTTGTTGATGATTCCACTGTGTAGCCGTTGGTACTGAACGCGAATGTCTCCATGCGTCTGTGCTCTCTGCCCGCTCGGATCTCCGGTCTCACGCACAGTGTCCTCGTAGATACAATCAAATTTCCCCTTCTCCCTCTCCGTACTGCTGCAGAAGTCCTTGATCCTGGACAAGCAGAACTGCATGTCAAACTCCCTGTTCTGCAAAATCCCAAACACCACGTCAGAGTACGCAAAGATGGAGTTGAACGTGGATAGCAGGAAGCAAAACTCAAAGCTTGTCAGGTGAGTAATGTATACATCTGCACTGTGAACTGTCTCTTCATTAAAGTCATCATGATGGTCCACAATGTATTCAAAGAGCTCTACGAGTTCTTCCCTCTTATCATGCACAGTGCAAACCAAGTGTGAGGAGGAGTTCCACCGCGTTGGAGCCACTCCGGGTACTCTTCGTTGGCAAATTTCATCCAGTAGTTTTGTGCGTTTGATTGATCTTGAGAAAAAGGCTGCTAGTCCACTGAGATGAGAGAAAAAAATCTTGCACTTTTTCAATTTCGCAGAACCTTGTGACATCACCCGATTAAGAGTGTGTGCATAGCAATGAATGAACAGAGCCTGTGGGATAGTTTCTTTGACCTTGGCTTGCACTCCATTTAGACCAGAGGCCATGACTGTGGCCCCATCGTAACACTGCGCCACTACTTAAAAATATTGACGCCACTGAAACACGACTGTTCTTCACTAACAGTACTTGATCAGTGAAATACTACCAAATGTAACACTAGTTTGCTTAACCAGTCAGATGTGGCAGAGATGCTGTATATAATGACGAGATGGTCCAGCCCTAACAATGGGAGTCGTTGTCCCAAATGCTTGCGAATACTACGCAGCCACTTGTCACTAAACACGTTACGTTAGCGAACCATGTTTTGCTTGATATCGTTGGCTAAATTAACGTTCTGGGTTTCGTGTGCTTTCTACAGCTTCTTCCAACAGTTATTAGCTAGGACGTTAGTCGTTACCTTTACTAGAGAAATGCAAGTCCCTTGGCCTCCATTAATATGTTCTAATTGAAATCGAGACAAAAAGGAAAGTTCTGCATGCCTAACAGAGAATTACCAACGAACAAGTGCGAGAGTGGAACTTTACCGCCAAATATGTTGATATCTGCGATACCAACACTGTGAAGCTGGCAAGAATAAGTACTTCCGGGTCACATATTTTTGGGGGGAATCCTTCAGAATAAGAGTCACTTTCTGAATAGTTTGTAAATGAATACTTCGAGTGAGAATTATGGAAAATGTGCACAGTTATCGATATATTTTATACTAGTTATCATACAAAGAATAATTGAAAGTATTTCTATGAGATATATGTTCTATATATAATAATTTTTTCAAACTACCTTGTGTTTGATCTATTATTCAGAAGAAGTGGAGATGAACATTGTTAGAATATTAATCTCCAAACCCTCACCACCACTCACTCCATCTGCATATACTTATATAGCTACTGTACTGGGGAACCCATCTATATATACTTATATAGCTACTGTACTGGGGAACCCATCTATATATATAGCTACTGTACTGGGGAACCCATCTATATACACTTATATAGCTACTGTACTGGGGAACCCATATATATATATACTTATATAGCTACTGTACTGGGGAACCCATCTATATACACTTATATAGCTACTGTACTGGGGAACCCATCTATATATACTTATATAGCTACTGTACTGGGGAACCCATCTATATACACTTATATAGCTACTGTACTGGGGAACCCATCTATATACACTTATATAGCTACTGTACTGGGGAACCCATCTATATACACTTATATAGCTACTGTACTGGGGAACCCATCTATATACACTTATATAGCTACTGTACTGGGGAACCCATCTATATACACTTATATAGCTACTGTACTGGGGAACCCATCTATATATACTTATATAGCTACTGTACTGGGGAACCCATCTATACATACTTATATAGCTACTGTACTGGGGAACCCTTCTATATATATATAGCTACTGTACTGGGGAACCCTTCTATATATATATAGCTTCTGTAGTGGGGAACCCATCTATATATACTTATATAGCTACTGTACTGGGGAACCCATCTATATATATATAGCTACTGTACTGGGGAACCCTTCTATATATATAGCTACTGTACTGGGGAACCCATCTATATATATAGCTACTGTACTGGGGAACCCATCTATATACACTTATATAGCTTCTGTACTGGGGAACCCATCTATATATACTTATATAGCTACTGTACTGGGGAACCCATCTATATATATAGCTACTGTACTGGGGAACCCATCTATATATATAGCTACTGTACTGGGGAACCCATCTATATATACTTATATAGCTACTGTACTGGGGAACCCATCTATATACACTTATATAGCTACTGTACTGGGGATCCCATCTATATACACTTATATAGCTACTGTACTGGGGAACCCATCTATATATACTTATATAGCTACTGTACTGGGGAACCCATCTATATATACTTATATAGCTACTGTACTGTGGAACCCATCTATATATATATAGCTACTGTACTGGGGAACCCATCTATATATATAGCTACTGCACTGGGGAACCCATCTATATATACTTATATAGCTACTGTACTGTGGAACCCATCTATATATATAGCTACTGTACTGGGGAACCCATCTATATATATAGCTACTGCACTGGGGAACCCATCTATATATATTTAAATAGCTACTGTACTGGGGAACCCATCTATATACACTTATATAGCTACTGTACTGGGGAACCCATCTATATATACTTATATAGCTACTGTACAGGGGAACCCATCTATATATATAGCTACTGTACTGGGGAACCCATCTATATACACTTATATAGCTACTGTACTGGGGAACCCATCTATATATATATAGCTACTGTACTGGGGAACCCATCTATATATATAGCTACTGTACTGGGGAACCCATCTATATATACTTATATAGCTACTGTACTGGGGAACCCATCTATATATATATATATAGCTACTGTACTGGGGATCCCATCTATATATACTTATATAGCTACTGTACTGGGGAACCCATCTATATATACTTATATAGCTACTGTACTGGGGAACCCATCTATATTTAAATAGCTAATGTACTGGGGAACCCATCTATATACACTTATATAGCTACTGTACTGGGGAACCCATCTATATATACTTATATAGCTACTGTACTGGGGAACCCATCTATATACACTTATATAGCTACTGTACTGGGGAACCCATCTATATATACTTATATAGCTACTGTACTGGGGAACCCATCTATATATACTTATATAGCTACTGTACTGGGGAACCCATCTATATATATATAGCTACTGTACTGGGGAACCCATCTATATATATAGCTACTGTACTGGGGAACTCATCTATATATACTTATATAGCTACTGTACTGGGGAACACATCTATATATACTTGTATAGCTACTGTACTGGGGAACCCATCTATATATACTTATATAGCTACTGTACTGGGGAACCCATCTATATACACTTATATAGCTACTGTACTGGGGAACCCATCTATATATACTTATATAGCTACTGTACTGGGGAACCCATCTATATATACTTATATAGCTACTGTACTGGGGAACCCATCTATATATACTTATATAGCTACTGTACTGGGGAACCCATCTATATATATAGCTACTGTACTGGGGAACCCATCTATATATATAGCTACTGTACTGGGGAACTCATCTATATATACTTATATAGCTACTGTACTGGGGAACACATCTATATATACTTGTATAGCTACTGTACTGGGGAACCCATCTGTATATACTCATATAGCTACTGTACTGGGGAACCCATTTGGGTTGCGCCCCCCCTTGGGTTGTGCCATGGCGGAGATCGTTGTGGGCTATACTCGGCCTTGTCTTAGGACGGTAAGTTGGTGGTTGGAGACATCCCTCTAGTGGTGTGGGGGCTGTGCTTTGGCAAAGTGGGTGGGGTTATATCCTGCCTGTTTGGCCCTGTCCGGGGGTATCATCGGATGGGGCCACAGTGTCTTCTGATCCCTCCTGTCTCAGCCTCCAGTATTTATGCTGCAGTAGTTTATGTGTCGGGGGGCTAGGGTCAGTCTGTTACATCTGGAGTATTTCTCTTGTCTTATCCGGTGTCCTGTGTGAATTTAAATATGCTCTCTCTAATTCTCTCTTTCTCTCTTTCTGTCTTTCTCTCAGAGGACCTGAGCCCTAGGACCATGCCTCAGGACTACCTGGTATGATGACTCCTTGCTGTCCCCAGTCCACCTGGCCGTGCTGCTGCTCCAGTTTCAACTGTTCTGCCTGCGGCTATGGAACCCTGACCTGTTCACCGGACGTGCTTGTTGCACCCTCGACAACTACTATGATTATTATTATTTGACCATGCTGGTCATTTATGAACATTTTAACATCTTAACCATGTTCTGTTATAATATCCACCCTGCACAGCCAGAACAGGACTGGCCACCCCTCATAGCCTGGTTCCTCTCTAGGTTTCTTCCTAGGTTTTTGGCCTTTCTAGGGAGTTTTTCCTAGGGAGTTTTTCCTAGCCACCGTGCTTCTTTCACATGCTTTGCTTGCTGTTTGGGGTTTTAGGCTGGGTTTCTGTACAGCACTTTGAGATATCAGCTGATGTACGAAGGGCTATATAAAAATAAATTTGATTTGATCTATATATACAGTGGGGAGAACAAGTATTTGATACACTGCCGATTTTGCAGGTTTTCCTACTTACAAAGCTTGTAGAGGTCTGTAATTTTTATCATAGGTACACTTCAACTGTGAGAGACGGAATCTAAAAATCCAGAAAATCACATTGTATGATTTTTAAGTAATTAATTTGCATTTTATTGCATGACATAAGTATTGGACTTTGATGTCCTTAATCCATTTTGCCACAACTTGGAAGTATGCTTGGGGTCATTGTCCTTTTGGAACTCATTTGGGACCAAGCTTTAACTTCCTGACTGATGTCTTGAGATATTGCTTCAATATATCCACATAATTTTCTGTCCTCATGATGCCATCTATTTTGTGAAGTGCATCAGTCCCTCTTGCAGCAAAACACCCCCACAACATGATGCTGCCAACCCCGTGCTTCAGGGTTGGGATGGTGTTCTTCGGCTTGCAAGCCTCCCCCTTTTTCCTCCAAACATAACGATGGTCATTATGGCCAAACAGTTCTGTTTTTGTTTCATCAGACCAGAGGACATTTCTCCAAAAAGTACAATCTTTGTCCACATGTGCAGTTGCAAACCGTAGTCTGGCTTTTTTATGGTGGCTTTGGAGCAGTGGCTTCTTCCTTGCTGAGCGGCCTTTCAGGTTATGTCGGTATAGGACTTGTTTTACTGTGGATATAGATACTTTTGTACCTGTTTCCTCCAGTGTCTTCACAAGGTCCTTTGCTGTTGTTCTGGGATTGATTTGCACTTTTCACACCAAAGTACGTTCATCTCTAGGAGACAGAACACGTCTCCTTCCTGAGCGGTAATAAAGTGAAATAATCTGTCTGTAAACAATTGTTGGAAAAATGACTTGTGTCATGCACAAAGTAGATGTCCTAACCGACTTGTCAAAACTATAGTTTGTTTACAAGAAATTTGTGGAGTGGTTGAAAAATGAGTTTTAATGACTCCAACCTAAGTGTATGTAAACTTCCGACTTCAACTGTACATACAGTACCAGTCGAAAGTTTGGACACACCTACTCATTCAAGGGTTTCTTTATTTTTACTATTTTTGACATTGCAAAATAATACTGAAGACATAAAAACTATGAAATAACACATATGTAATCATGTAGTAACCAAAAAAGTGTTAAACAAATCAAAATCTCACATTTGGACTCATCAGACTAAAGGACAGATTTCCACTGGTCTAATGTCCATTGCTCGTGTTTCTTGACCCAAGCAAGTCTCTTCTTATTATTGGTGTCCTTTTGCAGTGGTTTCTTTGCAGCAATTCAACCATGAAGGCCTGATTCATGCAGTCTCCTCTGAACAGTTGATGTTGTGGGAAATTCAATTGATTGGACATGACTTGGAAAGGCACACTCTTGTCTATATAAGGTCCCACAGTTGACAGTGCATGTCAGAGCAAAAACCAAGCCATGAGGTCGAAGGAATTGTCCATAAGGCTCCGAAGCACAGATCTGGGGAAAGGTACCAAATGTCTGCAGCATTGAAGGTCCCCAAGAACACAGTGGCTGCCATCATTCTTAAATGAAAGAAGTTTGGAACCACCAAGACTCTTCCTAGAGCTGGCCGCCCGGCCAAACTGAGCAATCGGGGGAGAAGGGCCTTGGTCAGGGAGGTGACCAAGAACCCGGTGGTCACTCTGACAGAGCTCCAGATTTCCTCTTTGGAGATTGGAGAATCTTCCAGGTCAATCTTCTCTGCAGCACTCCACCAATCTAGCCACTCGTCAGTAAAAGGCACATGACAGCCCACTTGGAGTTTGCCAAAAGGCACCTAAAGGACTCTCAGACCATGAGAAACAAGATTCTCTGGTCTGATGAAACCAAGATAAAACTCTTTGGCCTGAAAGCCAAGTGTCATGCCTGGAGGAAACCTGGCACAATCCCTATGGTGAAGCATGGTGGTGGCATCATGCTGTGGGGATGTTCATCAGTGGCAGGGACTGGGAGACTAGTCAGTATCAAAGGAAAGATGAACAGAGCAAAGTACAGAGAGATCCTTGATGAAAACCTGCTCCAGAGCGCTCAGGACCTCAGACTGGGGCAAGGTTTACCTTCCAACTGGACAATGACCCTAAGCACACAGCCAATACACCGCAGGGGATGGCTTTGGGACAAGTCTTTGAATGTCTTTGAGTGGCCCAGCCAGAGCCCGGACTTGAACCCGATCGAACATCTCTGGAGAGACCTGAAAATAGCTGTGCAGCGACACCCCAAATATAGGTGTGCCAAGCTTGTAGCGTCATAGACTTGAGGCAGTAATTGCTGGCAGAAGTGCTTCAACAAAGTACTGAGTAAAGGATCTGAATACTTATGTAAATGTAATATTTCATTTTTTTTCTTCATTTTTTTAAATGCATTAAATTCTAGAAACCTGTTTTTGCTTTGTCATTATGGGTTATTATGTGTTGATTGATGAGGAAAACAATTTTATCCATTTTAGAATAAGGCTGTAACGTAACAAAATGTGGAAAAAGTCAAGGGGTCTGAATACTTTCTGAATGCACAGTATGTGTGTGTACATGCATAGCCTTTCCCCTGCAGACATCAGTGTTTATGCTGCCAGAGTACGTACTATAGATAGTTTTACAACGCTGGGGGATGGAGGGAGGAAGAGGAGGAGTGTTGGTGTTCTCTCTGACAGATGTCTACACCAGATGTTGCAGTCACTGGGGGAGACAATAAATCACTCAGACAGACACTGCATGGGCAAGTGTGTGTGTGTGTGTGTGTGTGTGTGTGTGTGTGTGTGTGTGTGTGTGTGTGTGTGTGTGTGTGTGTGTGTGTGTGTGTGTGTGCGTGTCTCCACATGGGGACATAACTGGGCGACAGAGACCCACAGGGAGGCTCTGTTCTCTGGGGAGAAAAGCAGAACAAGTCCAGCTGCTCTCTATTCTCAGATCCTCCAAGAAGAACCAGGACAACCAGTCAACAAGGTCTACCAGTCAACCAGACAACCAGTCAACAAGGTCTACCAGTCAACCAGACAACCAGTCAAATGACAACCAGACAACCATTCAACCATTCAACCAGGACAACCAGGACAACCAGTCAACTAGGTCAACCAGGACAACCAGTCAACAAGGTCAACCAGACAACCAGTCAACCATTCAACCAGACAACCAGTCAAATGACAACCAGACAACCATTCAACCAGGACAACCAGGACAACCAGGACAACCAGTCAACTAGGTCAACCAGGACAACCAGTCAACTAGGTCAACCAGGACAACCAGTCAACAAGGTCAACCAGGTCAACCAGTCAACAAGGTCAACCAGACAACCAGTCAACCATTCAACCAGACAACCAGTCAAATGACAACCAGACAACCATTCAACCAGGACAACCAGTTAACCAGTCAACCAGGACAACCAGTTAAATAACCAGTCAACCATTCAACCAGTGAACCCGTCAAATGACAACCAGTCAACAAGTCAACCAGTGAACCAGTCAAATGACAACCAGTCAACCAGTGATCCAGTCAAATGACAACCAGTCAACCAGTCAAATGTTAACCAGTCAACCAGTGAACCAGTCAAATGACAACCAGTCAACAAGTCAACCATTGAACCAGTGAAATGACAACCAGTCAACCAGTGAACCAGTGAAATGACAACCAGTCAACCAGTTAACCAGTGAACCAGTGAAATGACAACCAGTCAACCAGTGAACCAGTCAAATGACAACCAGTCAACTAGTGAACCAGTGAAATGACAACCAGTCAACCAGTGAACCAGTCAAATGACAGCCAGTTAACCAGTGAACCAGTCAAATGATAACCAGTCAATCAGTCAACCAGTGGCAGGGATCCAGCTGGGTGTGAGGGCCAGGCGGGGGCCAGGGTCAGGCCAGGCAAGGGCTTGGGAGGGCCCAGGGAGGCCAGGTGTAAGAGGGCCCAGGGAGGCCAGGTAGGAGAGGGCCCAGGGAGGCCAGGTATGAGAGGGCCCAGGGAGGCCAGGTATGAGAGGGCTTAGGGAGGCCAGGTGTGAGAGGGTTTAGGGATGCCAGGTATGAGAGTGTTTAGGGAGGCCAGGTATGAGAGGGCCTAGGGAGGCCAGGAATGAGCGGGCCAAGGGAGGCCAGGTGTGAGAGTGCTTAGGGAGGCCAGGTGTGAGAGGGCTTAGGGAGGCCAGATGTTATTCCTGCCCCATCCCAGACAGCACTGACTTAATATAGTTGCAGCAAATTGTTTTCTAAAGGCAATAGCTTTGAAAATCTGTTACTGCTGCAAGTTGCAACTATACCAAGTGAGCCTTAACCTTGGACTGAAATTGCCCCTGATATCTCCTCCAACATAAAGCCCCAGCTCTGTATGTCTGACTGCAGCTCAGGAGAGAAGGGGAGGGTGGGAGAGGAAGCGAGAGGAGACTAGCTATCTCTCTGTACAAATTAAGCCCCTCTATCCCTTCCTCTATCTCTCCCCCTCAGGCTTGTCACTCAGTCGCCATGGCAAACTTAGCTCTTTAGAGCCCTCCCTCTGGGCCACAATCAAAAGTAGTGCACTGTAGGATTTAGGGTTCCATTCTGCTTTCTCTTTCTATATACTCCTCCCCTTATTACCCCACTACTCCCCATATTACCCCACTACTCCCCTTATTACCCCGCTCCTCCCCTTATTACCCCTCTACTCCCCATATTACCCCACTACTCCCCTTATTACCCCACTACTCCCCTTATTACCCCACTCCTCCCCTTATTACCCCACTAGTCCCCTTATTACCCCACTACTCCCCTTATTACCCCACTCCTCCCCTTATTACCCCACTAGTCCCCTTATTACTCCGCTCCTCCCCTTATCACCCCACTACTCCCCATATTACCCTGTTCCTCCCCTTGTTACCCCACTACTCCCCTTATTACCACACTACTCCCCTTATTACCCCGCTTACTCCCCATATTACCCCGCTACTCCCCTTATTACCCCGCTCCTCCCCTTATTACCCCACTACTCCCCTTATTACCACGCTACTCCCCATATTACCCCGCTACTCCCCATATTACCCCGCTACTCCCCTTATTACCCCGCTCCTCCCCTTATTACCCCACTACTCCCCATATTACCCCGCTACTCCCCTTATTACCCCGCTACTCCCCTTATTACCCCGCTCCTCCCCTTATTACCACACTACTCCCCTTATTACCCCGCTCCTCCCCTTATTACCCCGCTCCTCCCCTTATTACCCCACTACTCCCCATATTACCCGCTACTCCCCTTATTACCCCACTACTCCCCTTATTACCCCGCTCCTCCCCTATTACCCCGCTCCTCCCCTTATTACCCCGCTCCTCCCCTATTACCCCGCTCCTCCCCTTATTACCCCACTAGTCCCCTTATTACCCCGCTTACTCCCCTTATTACCCCGCTACTCCCCTTATTACCCCGCTACTCCCCTTATTACCCCACTACTCCCCATATTACCCCACTACTCCCCTTATTACCCCACTACTCCCCTTATTACCCCGGTCTTCCCCTTATTACCCCACTAGTCCCCTTATTACCCCACTACTCCCCATATTACCCCGCTCCTCCCCTTATTACCCCGCTCCTCCCCTTATTACCCCACTAGTCCCCTTATTACCCCGCTACACCCCATATTACCCCGCTCCTCCCCTTATTACCCCACTAGTCCCCTTATTACCCCGCTCCTCCCCTTATTACCCCACTAGTCCCCTTATTACCCCGCTACTCCCCTTATTACCCCGCTCTTCCCCTTATTACCCCACTACTCCCCTTATTACCCCGCTACTCCCCTTATTACCCCGCTCTTCCCCTTATTACCCCGCTACTCCCCTTATTACCCCGCTACTCCCCTTATTACCCCGCTCTTCCCCATATTACCCCGCTTACTCCCCTTATTACCCCGCTCCTCCCCTTATTACCCCGCTACTCCCCATATTACCCCGCTACTCCCCTTATTACCCCGCTACACCCCATATTACCCCGCTCCTCCCCTTATTACCCCACTAGTCCCCATATTACCCCACTAGTCCCCATATTACCCCACTACTCCCCTTATTACCCCGCTCCTCCCCTTATTACCCCGCTCCTCCCCTTATTACCCCACTACTCCCCATATTACCCCGCTACTCCCCTTATTACCCCACTACTCCCCATATTACAACACTACTCCCCATATTACCCCGCTCCTCCCCTTATTACCCCGCTCCTTCCCTATTACCCCGCTCCTCCCCTTATTACCCCACTACTCCCCTTATTACCCCGCTCTTCCCCTTATTACCCCACTACTCCCCTTATTACCCCACTACTCCCCTTATTACCCACTACTCCCCATATTACCCCGCTCCTCCCCCTTACCCCGCTCCTCCCCTTATTACCCCGCTCCTCCCCATATTACCCCGCTGCTCCCGTGATACCCGTTCCTCCCCTTATTACCCCACTAGTCCCCTTATTACCCCGCTACTCCCCATATTACCCCGCTACTCCCCTTATTACCCCGCTCCTCCCCTTATTACCCCGCTCCTCCCCTTATTACCCCACTACGCCCCTTATTACCCCGCTCCTCCCCTTATTACCCCACTACTCCCCATATTACCCAGCTCTTCCCCTTATTACCCCACTCCTACCCTTATTACCACACTCCTACCCTTATTACCCCACCTCTACCCTTATTACCCCACTCCTACCCTTATTACCACACTCCTATCCTTATTACCCCACTCCTACCCTTATTACCCCCCTCCTACCCTTATTACCACACTCCTACCCTTATTACCCCACTCCTACCCTTATTACCCCACTACTCCCCATATTACCCCACTCCTACCCTTATTACCCCACTCCTACCCTTATTACCCCACTCCTACCCTTATTACCACATTCCTACCCTTATTACCCCACTCCTACCCTTATTACCCCACTCCTACCCTTATTACCACACTACTCCCCTTATTACCCCACTACTCCCCTTATTACCCCACTACTCCCCTTATTACCCCACTCCTACCCTTATTACCCCACTCCTACCCTTATTACCCCACTCCTACCCTTATTACCCCACTCCTACCCTTATTACCACACTACTCCCCATATTACCCCACTACTCCCCTTATTACCCCACTACTCCCCTTATTACCCCACTCCTACCCTTATTACCCTACTCCTACCCTTATTACCCCACTCCTATCCTTATTACCCCACTCCTACCCTTATTACCACACCCCTACCCTTATTACCACACTCCTACCCTTATTACCACACTCCTACCCTTATTACCCCACTCCTACCCTTATTACCCCACTCCTATCCTTATTACCCCCCTCCTACCCTTATTACCACACTCCTATCCTTATTACCACACTCCTACCCTTATTACCCCACTCCTACCCTTATTACCCCACTCCTTCCCTTATTACCCCACTCCTACCCTTATTACCCCACTCCTACCCTTATTACCCCACTCCTATCCTTATTACCCCACTCCTACCCTTATTACCCCACTCCTACCCTTATTACCCCACTCCTTCAATCACCTGCTTGCGTTCCAATCCCCTTCCCTTCTCCTTGATATGTGTACTCGTTCACTTCAACTCAGGGTTTTAAAGCATGGGGTGGTACAGGCACTGGATAGGCTGGAGGGAATTTCCATCATGTTTATTTGGTGGAGAATGAAAGGGAGGTAAAGTGCACATTTGGGGAGAGAATTTAATTGGATGCTTCAGGCCTCTGTCAAATTGGAGCCATCAAGCTGATGCATTTTGAGTACTCTGCATTAAGCTACATACAGTAGCTATATAAATACATGGGTTCCCCAGTACAGTAGCTATATAAATACATGGGTTCCCCAGTCAGTAGCTATATAAATACATGGGTTCCCCAGTCAGTAGCTATATAAATACATGGGTTCCCCAGTACAGTAGCTATATATATATATAGATGGGTTCCCCAGTACAGTAGCTATATATATATAGATGGGTTCCCCAGTACAGTAGCTATATATATATATATATATATATATAGATGGGTTCCCCAGTACAGTAGCTATATAAGTATATATAGATGGGTTCCCCAGTACAGTAGCTATATAAGTATATATAGATGGGTTCCCCAGTACAGTAGCTATATATATAGATGGGTTCCCCAGTACAGTAGCTATATAAGTATATATAGATGGGTTCCCCAGTACAGTAGCTATATAAATACATGGGTTCCCCAGTCAGTAGCTATATAAATACATGGGTTCCCCAGTACAGTAGCTATATAAGTATATATAGATGGGTTCCCCAGTACAGTAGCTATATAAGTATATATAGATGGGTTCCCCAGTACAGTAGCTATATATATAGATGGGTTCCCCAGTACAGTAGCTATATAAGTATATATAGATGGGTTCCCCAGTACAGTAGCTATATAAATACATGGGTTCCCCAGTCAGTAGCTATATAAATACATGGGTTCCCCAGTACAGTAGCTATATATATATATATATATATATAGATGTGTTCCCCAGTACAGTAGATATATAAGTATATATAGATGGGTTCCCCAGTACAGTAGCTATATATATATATATATATATATAGATGTGTTCCCCAGTACAGTAGCTATATAAGTATATATAGATGGGTTCCCCAGTACAGTAGCTATATATATATAGATGGGTTCCCCAGTACAGTAGCTATATATATATAGATGGGTTCCCCAGTACAGTAGCTATATATATAGATGGGTTCCCCAGTACAGTAGCTATATATATAGATGGGTTCCCCAGTACAGTAGCTATATATATATAGATGGGTTCCCCAGTACAGTAGCTATATACACTGCTCAAAAAAATAAAGGGAACACTTAAACAACACAATGTAACTCCACGTCAGTCACACTTCTGTGAAATCAAACTGTCCACTTAGGAAGCAACACTGATTGACAATACATTTCACATGCTGTTGTGCAAATGGAATAGACAACAGGTGGAAATTATAGGCAATAAGCAAGACACCCCCAATAAAGGAGTGGTTCTGCAGGTGGACACCACAGACCACTTCTCAGTTTCTATGCTTCCTGGCTGATGTTTTGGTCACTTTTGAATGCTGCCGGTGCTTTCACTCTAGTGGTAGCATGAGACGGAGTCTACAACCCACACAAGTGGCTCAGGTAGTGCAGCTCATCCAGGATGGCACATCAATGCAAGCTGTGGCAAGAAGGTTTGCTGTGTCTGTCAGCGTAATGTCCAGAGCATGGAGACGCTACCAGGAGACAGGCCAGTACATCAGGAGACGTGGAGGAGGCCGTAGGAGGGCAACAACCCAGCAGCAGGACCGCTACCTCCACCTTTGTGCAAGGAGGAGCAGGAGGAGCACTGCCAGAGCCCTGCAAAATGACCTCCAGCAGGCCACAAATGTGCATGTGTCTGCTCAAACGGTCAGAAACAGACTCCATGAGGGTGGTATGAGGGCCCGACGTCCACAGGTTGGGGTTGTGCTTACAGCCCAACACCGTGCAGGACGTTTGGCATTTGCCAGAGAACACCAAGATTGGCAAATTCGCCACTGGCGCCCTGTGCTCTTCACAGATGAAAGCAGGTTCACACTGAGCACATGACAGACGTGACAGAGTCTGGAGATGCCGTGGAGAACGTTCTGCTGCCTGCAACATCCTCCAGCATGACCGGTTTGGCGGTGGGTCAGTCATGGTGTGGGGTGGCATTTCTTTGGGGCTCGCCATTTGCTCACCAGAGGTAGCCTGACTGCCATTAGGTACCGAGATGAGATCCTCAGACCCCTTGTGAGACCATATGCTGGTGCGGTTGGCCCTGGGTTCCTCCTAATGCAAGACAATGCTAGACCTCATGTGGCTGGAGTGTGTCAGCAGTTCCTGCAAGAGGAAGGCATTGATGCTATGGACTGGCCCGCACGTTCCCCAGACCTGAATCCAATTGAGCACATCTGGGACATCATGTCACGCTCCATCCACCAACGCCACGTTGCACCACAGACTGTCCAGGAATTGGCGGATGCTTTAATCCAGGTCTGGGAGGAGATCCCTCAGGAGACCATCCGCCACCTCATCAGGAGCATGCCCAGGTGTTGTAGGGAGGTCATACAAGCACGTGGAAGCCACACACACTACTGAGCCTCATTTTGACTTGTTTTAAGGACATTACATCAAAGTTGGATCAGCCTGTAGTGTGGTTTTCCACTTTAATTTTGAGTGTGACTCCAAATCCAGACCTCCATGGGTTGATAAATTGGATTTCCATTGATTATTTTTGTGTGATTTTGTTGTCAGCACATTCAACTACGTAAAGAAAAAAGCATTTAATAAGATTATTTCTTTCATTCAGATCTAGGATGTGTTGTTTAAGTGTTCCCAAAAACGAATCCAATTTTGATAAACTCCCATATCTACTGGGTAAAATACCACAGTGTGACATCACAGCAGCAAGATGTGTGACCTGTTGCCACAAGAAAATAGCAACTAGTGAAGAACAAACACCATTGTAAATACAACCCATATTTATGTTTATTTATTTTCCCCTTTGTACTTCAGTGTAATGTTTACTGTTCATTTTTATTGTTTATTTTTATCATCTACTTCACTTGCTTGGCAATGTTAACATATGTTTCCCATGCCAATAAAGCCCCTTGAATTGGAGAGAGAGAGAGAGAGAGAGAGAGGGAAAAAGAGAGGGAAAAATAGAGGGAAAGAGAGAGAGAGAGAGGGAAAGAGAAAGAGAGAGGGAAAGGGAAAGAGAAAGAGCGAGAAAGAGAGAGGGAAAGAGAAAGAGAGAGAGAAAGAGAAAGAGAAAGAGAGAGAAAGAGAAAGAGATAGGGAAAGAGAAAGAGAGAGAAAGAGAGAGAGAGAGAGAGAGAGAGAGAGAGAGAGAGAGAGAGAGAGAGAGAGAGAGAGAGAGAGAAAGAGAGAGAGAAAGAGAAAGAGAGAGAGAAAGAGAAAGAGAGAGGGAAAGAGAAAGAGAAAGAGAGAGAGAGAGAGAGAGAGAGAGAGAGAGAGAGAGGGGTGGGACAGAGGAGGCTGAACAGACCAAAAGCTCCAGTTATCTCTGCAGATTGACTTTGTCAGACACCATATGTAAACTGGAGAGCAAACCAGCTTGAGTTCCTCCTCTCCTATCCTCAATCTCCTCTTCTCTCATCTCCTTCCCTGTGCTCAATCTCCTATGTTTCTCTCTGTCAATTCAATCCCATTAAATTCAAAGGGCTTTATTGGCATGGGAAACATATGTTTAATTTGCCAAAGCAAGTTAAATAGATAATAAAATGTCAAATTATGTCTACTGTATATACAGTGTTGTAACAATGAGCAAATAGTTAAAGTACAAAATGGAAAATAAATAAACATAAATATGGGTTGTATTTACAATGGTGTTTGTTCTTCACTGGTTGACCTTTTCTTGTGGCAACAGGTCACAAATCTTGCTGCTGTGATGTCACACTGTGGTATTTCACCCAGTAGATATGGGAGTTTATCAGAATTGGGTTTGTTTTCGAATTATTTGTGGATCTGTGTAATCTGAGGGAAATATGTGTCTCTAATATGGTCATACATTGGACAGGAGGTTAGGAAGTGCAGCTCAGTTTCCACCTCATTTTGTTCTGTCTGGATTGTATGAACTAGATCTCTGAGCTCCACCATGTCTCTCTCCAGCTCTGTGAATGTATCCCTCTCAATGCTGGAGGAGCAGTGCAGTTGTGGGACCTGGGAGTGTTCAGTCCTGGGGGGGCAGTTTGAAGAGGTGTGATCAGACTCACTCAGGATGGGGGATGGGAGTCGTCACAGAGAGAGAGCTTTTCCTGCTGTGCTCTCTCTTTGTAAAACTCTCCTGCCATTGTTAGGCTCAAGAGTTTTCACACGTCTCCCTTCACAGTTCAGTGCTAATTGAAGTTGCAGCCAGGTCAGTTTCTCTCCTAGATGCTTGGTAGCTTAGTAGCCTTATTTAATAAGCTTTATATAACAAATGACCTAGAGATTATTGTCTTTTATTTTTGGGCTTGGAAGTAGCTTCAGACTGAACTCAGTGTTGTGTTGGATGGTATTTCCAGGTTCCTCTGGGTTTCT
>NC_059458.1:33805837-33960837 GCF_905237065.1 Salmo salar
ATAACAGACCGGTAGAGATGAGAAACGTTACTGATGGAGTCTGTACCGTAACACAACATAACAGACCGTTAGAGATGAGAAACGTTACCGATGGAGTCTGTACCGTAACACAACACAACAGACCGTTAGAGATGAGAAACGTTACTGATGGAGTCTGTACCGTAACACAACATAACAGACTGTTAGAGATGAGAAACGTTACTGATGGAGTCTGTACCGTAACACAACATAACAGACTGTTAGAGATGAGAAACGTTACTGATGGAGTCTGTATAGTAACAAAACATAACAGACCGTTAGAGATGAGAAACGTTACTGATGGAGTCTGTACCGTAACAGAACATAACAGACCGGTAGAGATGAGAAACGTTACTGATGGAGTCTGTATAGTAACACAACATAACAGACTGTTAGAGATGAGAAACGTTACTGATGGAGTCTGTACCGTAACACAACATAACAGACCGGTAGAGATGAGAAATGTTACTGATGGAGTCTGTACCGTAACACAACATAACAGACCGGTAGAGATGAGAAACGTTACTGATGGAGTCTGTACCGTAACACAACATAACAGACCGTTAGAGATGAGAAACGTTACTGATGGAGTCTGTACCGTAACACAACATAACAGACTGTTAGAGATGAGAAACGTTACCGATGGAGTCTGTACCGTAACACAACATAACAGACTGTTAGAGATGAGAAACGTTACCGATGGAGTCTGTACCGTAACACAAAATAACAGACCGTTAGAGATGAGAAACGTTACTGATGGAGTCTGTACCGTAACACAACATAACAGACCGGTAGAGATGAGAAACGTTACTGATGGAGTCTGTACCGTAACACAACATAACAGACCGTTAGAGATGAGAAACGTTACTGATGGAGTCTGTACCGTAACACAACATAACAGACCGTTAGAGATGAGAAACGTTACTGATGGAGTCTGTACCGTAACACAACATAACAGACCGGTAGAGATGAGAAACGTTACTGATGGAGTCTGTATAGTAACACAACATAACAGACCGGTAGAGATGAGAAACGTTACTGATGGAGTCTGTACCGTAACACAACATAACAGACCGTTAGAGATGAGAAACGTTACTGATGGAGTCTGTATAGTAACACAACATAACAGACTGTTAGAGATGAGAAACGTTACCGATGGAGTCTGTACCGTAACACAACATAACAGACCGTTAGAGATGAGAAACGTTACGGATGGAGTCTGTACCGTAACACAACATAACAGACCGGTAGAGATGAGAAACGTTACCGATGGAGTCTGTACCGTAACACAACATAACAGACCGTTAGAGATGAGAAACGTTACCGATGGAGTCTGTACCGTAACACAACACAACAGACCGTTAGAGATGAGAAACGTTACTGATGGAGTCTGTACCGTAACACAACATAACAGACTGTTAGAGATGAGAAACGTTACTGATGGAGTCTGTACCATAACACAACATAACAGACTGTTAGAGATGAGAAACGTTACTGATGGAGTCTGTATAGTAACACAACATAACAGACCGTTAGAGATGAGAAACGTTACTGATGGAGTCTGTACCGTAACACAACATAACAGACCGGTAGAGATGAGAAACGTTACTGATGGAGTCTGTATAGTAACACAACATAACAGACTGTTAGAGATGAGAAACGTTACTGATGGAGTCTGTATAGTAACACAACATAACAGACTGTTAGAGATGAGAAACGTTACTGATGGAGTCTGTACCGTAACACAACATAACAGACTGTTAGAGATGAGAAACGTTACCGATGGAGTCTGTACCGTAACACAACATAACAGACTGTTAGAGATGAGAAACGTTACCGATGGAGTCTGTACCGTAACACAACATAACAGACCGTTAGAGATGAGAGACGTTACTGATGGAGTCTGTACCGTAACACAACATAACAGACCGGTAGAGATGAGAAACGTTACTGATGGAGTCTGTACCGTAACACAACATAACAGACTGTTAGAGATGAGAAACGTTACTGATGGAGTCGGTACCGTAACACAACATAACAGACCGTTAGAGATGAGAAACGTTACTGATGGAGTTGTACCGTAACACAACATAACAGACCGGTAGAGATGAGAAACGTTACTGATGGAGTCTGTATAGTAACACAACATAACAGACCGGTAGAGATGAGAAACGTTACTGATGGAGTCTGTACCGTAACACAACATAACAGACCGTTAGAGATGAGGAACGTTACTGATGGAGTCTGTATAGTAACACAACATAACAGACTGTTAGAGATGAGAAACGTTACTGATGGAGTCTGTACCGTAACACAACATAACAGACCGGTAGAGATGAGAAACGTTACTGATGGAGTCTGTATAGTAACACAACATAACAGACCGGTAGAGATGAGAAACGTTACCGATGGAGTCTGTACCGTAACACAACATAACAGACCGTTAGAGATGAGAAACGTTACCGATGGAGTCTGTACCGTAACACAACACAACAGACCGTTAGAGATGAGAAACGTTACTGATGGAGTCTGTACCGTAACACAACATAACAGACTGTTAGAGATGAGAAACGTTACTGATGGAGTCTGTACCATAACACAACATAACAGACGTTTAGAGATGAGAAACGTTACTGATGGAGTCTGTATAGTAACACAACATAACAGACCGTTAGAGATGAGAAACGTTACTGATGGAGTCTGTACCGTAACACAACATAACAGACCGGTAGAGATGAGAAACGTTACTGATGGAGTCTGTATAGTAACACAACATAACAGACTGTTAGAGATGAGAAACGTTACTGATGGAGTCTGTATAGTAACACAACATAACAGACTGTTAGAGATGAGAAACGTTACTGATGGAGTCTGTACCGTAACACAACATAACAGACTGTTAGAGATGAGAAACGTTACCGATGGAGTCTGTACCGTAACACAACATAACAGACTGTTAGAGATGAGAAACGTTACCGATGGAGTCTGTACCGTAACACAACATAACAGACCGTTAGAGATGAGAGACGTTACTGATGGAGTCTGTACCGTAACACAACATAACAGACCGGTAGAGATGAGAAAGCGTTACTGATGGAGTCTGTACCGTAACACAACATAACAGACTGTTAGAGATGAGAAAGCGTTACTGATGGAGTCGGTACCGTAACACAACATAACAGACCGTTAGAGATGAGAAACGTTACTGATGGAGTTGTACCGTAACACAACATAACAGACCGGTAGAGATGAGAAACGTTACTGATGGAGTCTGTATAGTAACACAACATAACAGACCGGTAGAGATGAGAAACGTTACTGATGGAGTCTGTACCGTAACACAACATAACAGACCGTTAGAGATGAGGAACGTTACTGATGGAGTCTGTATAGTAACACAACATAACAGACTGTTAGAGATGAGAAACGTTACTGATGGAGTCTGTACCGTAACACAACATAACAGACCGGTAGAGATGAGAAACGTTACTGATGGAGTCTGTATAGTAACACAACATAACAGACCGGTAGAGATGAGAAACGTTACTGATGGAGTCTGTATAGTAACACAACATAACAGACCGGTAGAAATGAGAAACGTTACCGATGGAGTCTGTACCGTAACACAACATAACAGACTGTTAGAGATGAGAAACGTTACCGATGGAGTCTGTACCGTAACACAACATAACAGACTGTTAGAGATGAGAAACGTTACTGATGGAGTCTGTACCGTAACACAACATAACAGACTGTTAGAGATGAGAAACGTTACTGATGGAGTCTGTACCGTAACACAACATAACAGACCGTTAGAGATGAGAAACGTTACTGATGGAGTCTGTACCGTAACACAAAATAACAGACCGTTAGAGATGAGAAATGTTACTGATGGAGTCTGTACCGTAACACAACATAACAGACCGGTAGAGATGAGAAACGTTACTGATGGAGTCTGTACCGTAACACAACATAACAGACCGGTAGAGATGAGAAACGTTACTGATGGAGTCTGTACCGTAACACAACATAACAGACCGTTAGAGATGAGAAACGTTACTGATGGAGTCTGTATAGTAACACAACATAACAGACTGTTAGAGATGAGAAACGTTACTGATGGAGTCTGTACCGTAACACAACATAACAGACCGGTAGAGATGAGAAACGTTACCGATGGAGTCTGTACCGTAACACAACATAACAGACCGGTAGAGATGAGAAACGTTACCGATGGAGTCTGTACCGTAACACAACATAACAGACCGGTAGAGATGAGAAACGTTACCGATGGAGTCTGTACCGTAACACAACATAACAGACCGTTAGAGATGAGAAACGTTACCGATTGAGTCTGTACCGTAACACAACATAACAGACCGTTAGAGATGAGAAACGTTACCGATGGAGTCTGTACCGTAACACAACATAACAGACCGTTAGAGATGAGAAAAGTTACCGATGGAGTCTGTACCGTAACACAACATAACAGACCGGTAGAGATGAGAAACGTTACCGATGGAGTCTGTACCGTAACACAACATAACAGACCGTTAGAGATGAGAAACGTTACCGATGGAGTCTGTACCGTAACACAACATAACAGACCGTTAGAGATGAGAAACGTTACCGATGGAGTCTGTACCGTAACACAACACAACAGACCGTTAGAGATGAGAAACGTTACCGATGGAGTCTGTACCGTAACACAACACAACAGACCGTTAGAGATGAGAAACGTTACCGATGGAGTCTGTACCGTAACACAACATAACAGACCGTTAGAGATGAGAAACGTTACTGATGGAGTCTGTACCGTAACACAACATAACAGACCGTTAGAGATGAGAAACGTTACTGATGGAGTCTGTACCGTAACACAACATAACAGACCGGTAGAGATGAGAAACGTTACCGATGGAGTCTGTACCGTAACACAACATAACAGACCGGTAGAGATGAGAAACGTTACCGATGGAGTCTGTACCGTAACACAACACAACAGACCGTTAGAGATGAGAAACGTTACCGATGGAGTCTGTACCGTAACACAACACAACAGACCGTTAGAGATGAGAAACGTTACCGATGGAGTCTGTACCGTAACACAACATAACAGACCGTTAGAGATGAGAAACGTTACCGATGGAGTCTGTACCGTAACACAACATAACAGACCGGTAGAGATGAGAAACGTTACTGATGGAGTCTGTACCGTAACACAACATAACAGACCGTTAGAGATGGGAAACGTTACTGATGGAGTCTGTACCGTAACACAACATAACAGACTGTTAGAGATGAGAAACGTTACTGATGGAGTCTGTATAGTAACACAACATAACAGACCGTTAGAGATGAGAAACGTTACTGATGGAGTCTGTACCGTAACACAACATAACAGACTGTTAGAGATGGGAAACGTTACTGATGGAGTCTGTATAGTAACACAACATAACAGACTGTTAGAGATGAGAAACGTTACCGATGGAGTCTGTACCGTAACACAACATAACAGACCGTTAGAGATGAGAAACGTTACTGATGGAGTCTGTACCGTAACACAACATAACAGACTGTTAGAGATGAGAAACGTTACTGATGGGGTCTGTACCGTAACACAACATAACAGACCGTTAGAGATGAGATACGTTACTGATGGAGTCTGTACCGTAACACAACATAACAGACTGTTAGAGATGAGATACGTTACTGATGGAGTCTGTATAGTAACACAACATAACAGACCGTTAGAGATGAGAAACGTTACTGATGGAGTCTGTATAGTAACACAACATAACAGACTGTTAGAGATGAGAAACGTTACCGATGGAGTCTGTACCGTAACACAACATAACAGACCGTTAGAGATGAGAAACGTTACCGATGGAGTCTGTACCGTAACACAACATAACAGACATATATAAAGATGTTGATTGCACAGTCAGAGGTAGTGCTCTATGTAGGGAATAGGCCTGTCTATGTAATATGTCTCTATATAGGGAATATGTCTCTATATAAGTAATATGTCTGTATGTAATATGTCTCTATGTAATATGTCTCTATATAAGTAATATGTCTATATATGTAATATGTCTCTATATAAGTAATATGTCTGCATGTAATATGTCTCTATATATGTAATATGTCTCTATATATGTAATATGTCTCTATATAAGTAATATGTCTGTATGTAATATGTCTCTATATATGTAATATGTCTGTATGTAATATGTCTCTATGTAATATGTCTCTATGTAATATGTCTCTATATAAGTAATATGTCTCTATATATGTAATATGTCTCTATATATGTAATATGTCTCTATATATGTAATATGTCTCTATATATGTAATATGTCTCTATGTATGTAATATGTCTCTATGTATGTAATATGTCTGCATGTAATATGTCTCTATATATGTAATATGTCTCTATATATGTAATATGTCTCTATATATGTAATGTGTCTTATGTAATACGGCTCTCAGTATCACAACATAAAACTGCTCCAGTAATAAACTGCTACCCCTCAGGGGACCTACACTGAACAAAAATATAAACGCATAAAAATATAAAATGTAAAATGTTGGTACCATGTTTCATGAGCTGAAATAAAAGCTTACTTTTCTCAAATATTGTGCACACATTTGTTTACATCCCTGTTAGTGAGCATTTCTCCTTTGCCAAGATAATCCATCCACCTGACAGGTGTGGCATATCAAGAAGCTGATTAAACAGCATGATCATTACACAGGTGCACCTTCTGCTGGGGACAATAAAACGCCACTCTTAAATGTGCAGTTTTGTCACACAACACACTGTTACAGATGTCTCAAGATTTGGCATGCTGACTGCAGGAATGTCCACCAGAGCTGTTGTCAAATAATTGAATGTTTATTTCTCTACGAAAGCCGTCTCCAACATCGTTTTAGAGAATTTGGCAATGCATCCAATCGGCCTCACAACCACAGACCATGTGAAAACGCTCCACATCCGGCTTCCTCACCTGCGGGATCGTCTGAGACCAGCCACCTGTACACAGCTCATCTGTAAATAGCCCATCCAACCAACTACCTACCTCATCCCCATATTTGTTTTTGTTTTTCTGCTCTTTTGCACACCAGTATTTCTACTTGCATATCCTCATCTGCACATATATCAACTGGACTACCTTGTTAAATAAAGGTGAAATAAAATAAAATAATAAAACCTTGACAGCTGATGAAATTGTGGGTTTGGCACAACCGAAGAATTTCTGCACAAAACTGTCAGAAACTGTCTCAGGGAAGCTCATCTGCGTGCCATTGTCACCAGAGTCTTGACATGACTGCAGTTCGGCGTCGTCACCGACTTCATTTGGCAAATGCTCACCTTCGATGGCCACTGGCACGCTGGAGAAGTGTGCTCTTCACGGATGAATCCCGGTTTCAACTGTACCGGGCAGATGACAGACAGCGTGCAACATTGTGAACAGAGTGCTCCATGGTGGGGTTATGGTATGGGCAGGTATAAGCTACAGACAACCAACACAATTGCATTATATTGATGGCAATTTGAATGCACAGAGACACCGTCATGAGATCCTGAGGCCCAATGTCCTGCCATTCATCCTCCACCATCACCTCATGTCTCAGCATGTTAATGCACAGAGACACCGTCATGAGATCCTGAGGCCCAATGTCCTGCCATTCATCCTCCACCATCACCTCATGTTTCAGCATGATAATGCACAGAGACACCGTCATGAGATCCTGAGACCCAATGTCCTGCCATTCATCCTCCACCATCACCTCATGTTTCAGCATGATAATGCACAGAGACACCGTCATGAGATCCTGAGGCCCAATGTCCTGCCATTCACCCTCCACCATCACCTCATGTTTCAGCATGATAATGCACAGAGACACCGTCATGAGATCCTGAGGCCCAATGTCCTGCCATTCACCCTCCACCATCACCTCATGTTTCATCATGATAATGCACAGAGACACCGTCATGAGATCCTGAGGCCCAATGTCCTGCCATTCACCCTCCACCATCACCTCATGTTTCATCATGATAATGCACAGAGACACCGTCATGAGATCCTGAGACCCAATGTCCTGCCATTCATCCTCCACCATCACCTCATGTTTCAGCATGATAATGCACAGCCCCATGTGGCAAGGATCTGTATACAATTCCTGGAAGCTGAAAATGTCCCAGTTCTTCCATGGCCTGCATACTCGCCAGACATGTCACCCAATGAGCATGTTTGGGATGCTCTGGATCGATGTGTACAACAGCGTATTCCAGTTCCCTCCAGGTTAGGGTTAGGAGCTAGGGTTATGTTTAGGGTTGAGGTTAGGGTTAGGAGCTAGGGTTATGTTTAGAGTTGAGGTTAGGGTTAGGAGCTAGCGTTATGTTTAGGGTTGAGGTTAGGGTTAGGAGCTAGGGTTATGTTTAGGGTTGAGGTTAGGGTTAGGAGCTAGGGTTATGTTTAGGGTTGAGGTTAGGTTTAGGGTTAGGAGCTAGGGTTATGTTTAGGGTTGAGGTTAGGTTTAGGGTTAGGAGCTAGCGTTATGTTTAGGGTTGAGGTTAGGTTTAGGGTTAGGAGCTAGGGTTATGTTTAGGGTTGAGGTTAGGGATAGGGTTAGGAGCTAGCGTTATGTTTAGGGTTGAGGTTAGGGTTAGGAGCTAGGGTTATGTTTAGGGTTGAGGTTAGGTTTAGGGTTAGGAGCTAGGGTTATGTTTAGGGTTGAGGTTAGGTTTAGGGTTAGGGGCTAGGGTTATGTTTAGAGTTGAGGTTAGGGTTAGGAGCTAGCGTTATGTTTAGGGTTGAGGTTAGGTTTAGGGTTAGGAGCTAGGGTTATGTTTAGGGTTGAGGTTAGGGATAGGGTTAGGAGCTAGGGTTATGTTTAGGGTTGAGGTTAGGGTTAGGAGCTAGGGTTATGTTTAGGGTTGAGGTTAGGGTTAGGAGCTAGGGTTATGTTTAGGGTTGAGGTTAGGGTTAGGAGCTAGGGTTATGTTTAGGGTTGAGGTTAGGTTTAGGGTTAGGAGCTAGGGTTATGTTTAGGGTTGAGGTTAGGTTTAGGGTTAGGAGCTAGGGTTATGTTTAGGGTTGAGGTTAGGTTTAGGGTTAGGAGCTAGGGTTATGTTTAGAGTTGAGGTTAGGGATAGGGTTAGGAGCTAGGGTTATGTTTAGGGTTGAGGTTAGAGTTAGGAGCTAGGGTTATGTTTAGGGTTAGGGTTAGGGTTAGGAGCTAGGGTTATGTTTAGGGTTAGGGTTAGGGGAGAGAGAGGGAGAGAGAGAGCGGAGAGGGAGGGAGGGAGAGAAAGGGGGAGAGAGGAGGGAGAGAGGGGGGAGAGGGGAGAGGGAGGGATAGAGGGGAGAGGGAAATGAGAGAGAGGGGAGAGGGAGGGAGGGAGAGAGAGGGGGAGGAAGGGAGAAAGAGGGGGGAGAGAGGAGGGGAGGGGGAGGGAGGGAGGGATGGGAGAGGGAAAGGAGAGAGAGGGGACACTAAGCTGTGTCTCTGGTTGACTGTGAATGTCTCTGGTTGACTGTGAATGTTTCTGGTTGACTGTAACTGTTTCTGGTTGACTGTGAATGTCTCTGGTTGACTGTGAATGTCTCTGGTTGACCGTGAATGTTTCTGGTTGACTGTGAATGTCTCTGGTTGACTGTGAATGTCTCTGGTTGACTGTGAATGTCTCTAGTTGACTGTGAATGTCTCTGGTTGACTGTGAATGTCTCTGGTTGACTGTGAATGTCTCTGGTTGACCGTGAATGTTTCTGGTTGACTGTGAATGTCTCTGGTTGACTGTGAATGTCTCTAGTTGACTGTGAATGTCTCTGGTTGACCGTGAATGTTTCTGGTTGACTGTGAATGTCTCTGGTTGACTGTGAATGTCTCTGGTTGACTGTGAATGTCTCTAGTTGACTGTATATGTCTCTGGTTGACTGTGAATGTCTCTGGTTGACTGTGAATGTCTCTGGTTGACCGTGAATGTTTCTGGTTGACTGTGAATGTCTCTGGTTGATTGTGAATGTCTCTGGTTGACTGTGAATGTTTCTGGTTGACTGTGAATGTCTCTGGTTGACTGTGAATGTCTCTGGTTGACTGTGAATGTCTCTGGTTGACTGTGAATGTCTCTGGTTGACTGTGATTGATTGCAGTCATAATCACAACACCTCATAGACTGTAACTTACTTTACTAATGCTGGTAAAGTTGTGGTAAATCTCCTCTCTTCTGCAAGTTGATACAAATCAGAACTGTTGAGACAAGGTTCATACATTAGATAAAATACAGTAACCTCTCTGGGAGTCTGATGTTAGTAATCTTACACCCTTTCCCACCACCTCTTCTCTTCTCTCTGAATGGAAGACTAAACACTACAGGGAGAGAATGTGATTCTGGAACAAGAAGAGAGATACAGGAGCTGAAAAAGGTTGGCCAAACAAACACTACTTCCCACTTTCAGAGACACTGGCTGCATCCCAAATAGAACCCTATTCCCTATGTTGACTGGTCAAAATGGAACCCTATTCCCTATGGGGACTGGTCAAAATGGAACCCTATTCCCTATGGGGACTGGTCTAAATGGAACCCTATTCCCTATGGGGACTGGTCTAAATGGAACCCTATTCCATATGGGCACTGGTCAAAATGGAACCCTATTCCCTATGTGTACTGGTCTAAATGGAACCCTATTCCCTCTGGGCACTGGTCTAAATTGAACCCTATTCCCTCTGGGCTTTGGTCAAAGTAGTGCACTATATGGTGCTCTTTGGGACGCAACCTATATTCAAATCAGCCCTCATCACAAGTGACATGGGTCTCCATGGCTACAACCCCCCTGGCTTTCAACGGGAGCTAATGGTAGATGATAAGCTATCATTACTGGATGGCAGAAAGCAAAATCTCATCACAGATGAACTTAGACCACTCCAGGCCTCTCACAGACCTCTCACACACACCCACACACTGTCCTCTTCACTGACACCCACACACACACTGCCCTCTTCACTGACACCCACACACACACACTGCCCTCTTCACTGACACCCACACACACACACACTGCCCTCTTCACTGACACCCACACACACACACACTGCCCTCTTCACTGACACCCACACACACACACTGCCCTCTTCACTGACACCCACACACACACACACACACACACACACACACACACACACACACACACACTGTCCTTTTCCCTGAATAACACACACAAGCAGGCAGGCACACACACACACAGAAGCACAGACATACATGCACACATGCACGCACACACACAACACACCACTCTCTTCCCTGACTCTCACACCAAATTACACAGCTACTCCAACTCCAACACAATCCCCTGGGAGCAGAGGAGCATCGTCACCTTGGCTACTGGTGCCATAGCTACCTAAATGGATGGCTGAGCACTTCCTCCCTCTCCCTCAGTGACTACAGTTACTACCCATGTTACTGGTGAGGTTTGGTAACTTCTCTCTACCTCCCCCTCAGTGACTACTGTTACTACCCATGTTACTGGTGAGGTTTGGTAACTTCTCTCTACCTCCCCCTCAGTGACTACTGTTACTACCCATGTTACTGGTGAGGTTTGGTAACTTCTCTCTACCTCCCCCTCAGTGACTACTGTTACTACCCATGTTACTGGTGAGGTTTGGTAACTTCTCTCTACCTCCCCCTCAGTGACTACTGTTACTACCCATGTTACTGGTGAGGTTTGGTAACTACTCTCTACCTCCCCCTCAGTGACTACTGTTACTACCCATGTTACTGGTGAGGTTTGGTAACTACTCTCTACCTCCCCCTCAGTGACTACTGTTACTACCCATGTTACTGGTGAGGTTTGGTAACTACTCTCTACCTCCCCCTCAGTGACTACTGTTACTATCCATGTTACTGGTGAGGTTTGGTAACTACTCTCTACCTCCCCCTCAGTGACTACTGTTACTACCCATGTTACTGGTGAGGTTTGGTAACTACTCTCTACCTCCCCCTCAGTGACTACTGTTACTACCCATGTTACTGGTGAGGTTTGGTAACTACTCTCTACCTCCCCCTCAGTGACTACTGTTACTACCCATGTTACTGGTGAGGTTTGGTAACTTCTCTCTACCTCCCCCTCAGTGACTACTGTTACTACCCATGTTACTGGTGAGGTTTGGTAACTTCTCTCTACCTCCCCCTCAGTGACTACTGTTACTACCCATGTTACTGGTGAGGTTGGGTAACTACTCTCTACCTCCCCCTCAGTGACTACTGTTACTACCCATGTTACTGGTGAGGTTTGGTAACTACTCTCTACCTCCCACTCAGTGACTACTGTTACTACCCATGTTACTGGTGAGGTTTGGTAACTACTCTCTACCTCCCCCTCAGTGACTACTGTTACTACCCATGTTACTGGTGAGGTTTGGTAACTTCTCTCTACCTCCCCCTCAGTGACTACTGTTACTACCCATGTTACTGGTGAGGTTTGGTAACTTCTCTCTACCTCCCCCTCAGTGACTACTGTTACTACCCATGTTACTGGTGAGGTTTGGTAACTACTCTCTACCTCCCCCTCAGTGACTACTGTTACTATCCATGTTACTGGTGAGGTTTGGTAACTTCTCTCTACCTCTCCCTCAGTGACTACTGTTACTACCCATGTTACTGGTGAGGTTTGGTAACTACTCTCTACCTCCCCCTCAGTGACTACTGTTACTACCCATGTTACTGGTGAGGTTTGGTAACTACTCTCTACCTCCCCCTCAGTGACTACTGTTACTACCCATGTTACTGGTGAGGTTTGGTAACTACTCTCTACCTCCCCCTCAGTGACTACTGTTACTACCCATGTTACTGGTGAGGTTTGGTAACTACTCTCTACCTCCCCCTCAGTGACTACTGTTACTACCCATGTTACTGGTGAGGTTTGGTAACTTCTCTCTACCTCCCCCTCAGTGACTACTGTTACTACCCATGTTACTGGTGAGGTTTGGTAACTTCTCTCTACCTCCCCCTCAGTGACTACTGTTACTACCCATGTTACTGGTGAGGTTTGGTAACTACTTCATGTTCATGTGCAGAAGAAGAAAAGGGAAAACCTGAACTGTGTTTTGCACTGGAAACCCATGATGTACCTTTCTGCATTAATAGAGTAGCCTAGTCCAACCTGACTCTCCTGTGTCTCCATAGATCAACACCAAACTAGATAATGTAGTCTAGTCCAACCTGACTCTCCTGTGTCTCCATAGATCAACACCAAACTAGATAATGTAGTCTAGTCCAACCTGACTCTCCTGTGTCTCCATAGATCAACACCAAACTAGATAATGTAGTCTAGTCCAACCTGACTCTCCTGTGTCTCCATAGATCAACACCAAACTAGATAATGTAGCCTAGTCCAACCTGACTCTCCTGTGTCTCCATAGATCAACACCAAACTAGATAATGTAGTCTAGTCCAACCTGACTCTCCTGTGTCTCCATAGATCAACACCAAACTAGATAATGTAGTCTAGTCCAACCTGACTCTCCTGTGTCTCCATAGATCAACACCAAACTAGATAATGTAGCCTAGTCCAACCTGACTCTCCTGTGTCTCCATAGATCAACATCAAACTAGATAATGTAGTCTAGTCCAACCTGACTCTCTGTGTCTCCATAGATCAACACCAAACTAGATAATGTAGTCTAGTCCAACCTGACTCTCCTGTGTCTCCATAGATCAACACCAAACTAGATAATGTAGTCTAGTCCAACCTGACTCTCCTGTGTCTCCATAGATCAACACCAAACTAGATAATGTAGCCTAGTCCAACGTGACTCTCCTGTGTCTCCATAGATCAACACCAAACTAGATAATGTAGCCTAGTCCAACCTGACTCTCCTGTGTCTCCATAGATCAACACCAAACTAGATAATGTAGTCTAGTCCAACCTGACTCTCCTGTGTCTCCATAGATCAACACCAAACTAGATAATGTAGTCTAGTCCAACCTGACTCTCCTGTGTCTCCATAGATCAACACCAAACTAGATAATGTAGTCTAGTCCAACCTGACTCTCCTGTGTCTCCATAGATCAACATCAAACTAGATAATGTAGTCTAGTCCAACCTGACTCTCTGTGTCTCCATAGATCAACACCAAACTAGATAATGTAGTCTAGTCCAACCTGACTCTCCTGTGTCTCCATAGATCAACACCAAACTAGATAATGTAGTCTAGTCCAACCTGACTCTCCTGTGTCTCCATAGATCAACACCAAACTAGATAATGTAGTCTAGTCCAACCTGACTCTCCTGTGTCTCCATAGATCAACACCAAACTAGATAATGTAGTCTAGTCCAACCTGACTCTCCTGTGTCTCCATAGATCAACACCAAACTAGATAATGTAGTCTAGTCCAACCTGACTCTCCTGTGTCTCCATAGATCAACACCAAACTAGATAATGTAGCCTAGTCCAACCTGACTCTCCTGTGTCTCCATAGATCAACACCAAACAAGATAATGTAGTCTAGTCCAACCTAACTCTCCTGTGTCTCCATAGATCAACACCAAACTAGATAATGTAGTCTAGTCCAACCTGACTCTCCTGTGTCTCCATAGATCAACACCAAACTAGATAATGTAGTCTAGTCCAACCTGACTCTCCTGTGTCTCCATAGATCAACACAAAACTAGATAATGTAGTCTAGTCCAACCTGACTCTCTGTGTCTCCATAGATCAACACCAAACTAGATAATGTAGTCTAGTCCAACCTGACTCTCTGTGTCTCCATAGATCAACACCAAACTAGATAATGTAGTCTAGTCCAACCTCACTCTCCTGTGTCTCCATAGATCAACACCAAACTAGATAATGTAGTCTAGTCCAACCTGACTCTCCTGTGTCTCCATAGATCAACACCAAACTAGATAATGTAGCCTAGTCCAACCTGACTCTCCTGTGTCTCCATAGATCAACACCAAACTAGATAATGTAGTCTAGTCCAACCTGACTCTCCTGTGTCTCCATAGATCAACACCAAACTAGATAATGTAGTCTAGTCCAACCTGACTCTCCTGTGTCTCCATAGATCAACACCAAACTAGATAATGTAGCCTAGTCCAACCTGACTCTCCTGTGTCTCCATAGATCAACACCAAACTAGATAATGTAGTCTAGTCCAACCTGACTCTCCTGTGTCTCCATAGATCAACACCAAACTAGATAATGTAGCCTAGTCCAACCTGACTCTCCTGTGTCTCCATAGATCAACACCAAACTAGATAATGTAGTCTAGTCCAACCTGACTCTCCTGTGTCTCCATAGATCAACACCAAACTAGATAATGTAGTCTAGTCCAACCTGACTCTCCTGTGTCTCCATAGATCAACACCAAACTAGATAATGTAGTCTAGTCCAACCTGACTCTCCTGTGTCTCCATAGATCAACACCAAACTAGATAATGTAGTCTAGTCCAACCTGACTCTCCTGTGTCTCCATAGATCAACACCAAACTAGATAATGTAGTCTAGTCCAACCTGACTCTCCTGTGTCTCCATAGATCAACACCAAACTAGATAATGTAGCCTAGTCCAACCTGACTCTCCTGTGTCTCCATAGATCAACACCAAACTAGATAATGTAGTCTAGTCCAACCTGACTCTCCTGTGTCTCCATAGATCAACACCAAACTAGATAATGTAGCCTAGTCCAACCTGACTCTCCTGTGTCTCCATAGATCAACACCAAACTAGATAATGTAGCCTAGTCCAACCTGACTCTCCTGTGTCTCCATAGATCAACACCAAACTAGATAATGTAGCCTAGTCCAACCTGACTCTCCTGTGTCTCCATAGATCAACACCAAACTAGATAATGTAGTCTAGTCCAACCTGACTCTCCTGTGTCTCCATAGATCAACACCAAACTAGATAATGTAGTCTAGTCCAACCTGACTCTCCTGTGTCTCCATAGATCAACACCAAACTAGATAATGTAGTCTAGTCCAACCTGACTCTCCTGTGTCTCCATAGATCAACACCAAACTAGATAATGTAGTCTAGTCCAACCTGACTCTCCTGTGTCTCCATAGATCAACACCAAACTAGATAATGTAGTCTAGTCCAACCTGACTCTCCTGTGTCTCCATAGATCAACACCAAACTAGATAATGTAGCCTAGTCCAACCTGACTCTCCTGTGTCTCCATAGATCAACACCAAACTAGATAATGTAGTCTAGTCCAACCTGACTCTCCTGTGTCTCCATAGATCAACACCAAACTAGATAATGTAGTCTAGTCCAACCTGACTCTCCTGTGTCTCCATAGATCAACACCAAACTAGATAATGTAGTCTAGTCCAACCTGACTCTCCTGTGTCTCCATAGATCAACACCAAACTAGATAATGTAGTCTAGTCCAACCTGACTCTCCTGTGTCTCCATAGATCAACACCAAACTAGATAATGTAGTCTAGTCCAACCTGACTCTCCTGTGTCTCCATAGATCAACACCAAACTAGATAATGTAGCCTAGTCCAACCTGACTCTCCTGTGTCTCCATAGATCAACACCAAACTAGATAATGTAGCCTAGTCCAACCTGACTCTCCTGTGTCTCCATAGATCAACACCAAACTAGATAATGTAGCCTAGTCCAACCTGACTCTCCTGTGTCTCCATAGATCAACACCAAACTAGATAATGTAGCCTAGTCCAACCTGACTCTCCTGTGTCTCCATAGATCAACACCAAACTAGATAATGTAGTCTAGTCCAACCTGACTCTCCTGTGTCTCCATAGATCAACACCAAACTAGATAATGTAGCCTAGTCCAACCTGACTCTCCTGTGTCTCCATAGATCAACACCAAACTAGATAATGTAGCCTAGTCCAACCTGACTCTCCTGTGTCTCCATAGATCAACACCAAACTAGATAATGTAGTCTAGTCCAACCTGACTCTCCTGTGTCTCCATAGATCAACACCAAACTAGATAATGTAGTCTAGTCCAACCTGACTCTCCTGTGTCTCCATAGATCAACACCAAACTAGATAATGTAGCCTAGTCCAACCTGACTCTCCTGTGTCTCCATAGATCAACACCAAACTAGATAATGTAGCCTAGTCCAACCTGACTCTCCTGTGTCTCCATAGATCAACACCAAACTAGATAATGTAGTCTAGTCCAACCTGACTCTCCTGTGTCTCCATAGATCAACACCAAACTAGATAATGTAGTCTAGTCCAACCTGACTCTCCTGTGTCTCCATAGATCAACACCAAACTAGATAATGTAGCCTAGTCCAACCTGACTCTCCTGTGTCTCCATAGATCAACACCAAACTAGATAATGTAGCCTAGTCCAACCTGACTCTCCTGTGTCTCCATAGATCAACACCAAACTAGATAATGTAGCCTAGTCCAACCTGACTCTCCTGTGTCTCCATAGATCAACACCAAACTAGATAATGTAGTCTAGTCCAACCTGACTCTCCTGTGTCTCCATAGATCAACACCAAACTAGATAATGTAGCCTAGTCCAACCTGACTCTCCTGTGTCTCCATAGATCAACACCAAACTAGATAATGTAGCCTAGTCCAACCTGACTCTCCTGTGTCTCCATAGATCAACACCAAACTAGATAATGTAGTCTAGTCCAACCTGACTCTCCTGTGTCTCCATAGATCAACACCAAACTAGATAATGTAGCCTAGTCCAACCTGACTCTCCTGTGTCTCCATAGATCAACACCAAACTAGATAATGTAGCCTAGTCCAACCTGACTCTCCTGTGTCTCCATAGATCAACACCAAACTAGATAATGTAGCCTAGTCCAACCTGACTCTCCTGTGTCTCCATAGATCAACACCAAACTAGATAATGTAGTCTAGTCCAACCTGACTCTCCTGTGTCTCCATAGATCAACACCAAACTAGATAATGTAGCCTAGTCCAACCTGACTCTCCTGTGTCTCCATAGATCAACACCAAACTAGATAATGTAGCCTAGTCCAACCTGACTCTCCTGTGTCTCCATAGATCAACACCAAACTAGATAATGTAGCCTAGTCCAACCTGACTCTCCTGTGTCTCCATAGATCAACACCAAACTAGATAATGTAGCCTAGTCCAACCTGACTCTCCTGTGTCTCCATAGATCAACACCAAACTAGATAATGTAGCCTAGTCCAACCTGACTCTCCTGTGTCTCCATAGATCAACACCAAACTAGATAATGTAGCCTAGTCCAACCTGACTCTCCTGTGTCTCCATAGATCAACACCAAACTAGATAATGTAGTCTAGTCCAACCTGACTCTCCTGTGTCTCCATAGATCAACACCAAACTAGATAATGTAGCCTAGTCCAACCTGACTCTCCTGTGTCTCCATAGATCAACACCAAACTAGATAATGTAGCCTAGTCCAACCTGACTCTCCTGTGTCTCCATAGATCAACACCAAACTAGATAATGTAGTCTAGTCCAACCTGACTCTCCTGTGTCTCCATAGATCAACACCAAACTAGATAATGTAGCCTAGTCCAACCTGACTCTCCTGTGTCTCCATAGATCAACACCAAACTAGATAATGTAGCCTAGTCCAACCTGACTCTCCTGTGTCTCCATAGATCAACACCAAACTAGATAATGTAGTCTAGTCCAACCTGACTCTCCTGTGTCTCCATAGATCAACACCAAACTAGATAATGTAGTCTAGTCCAACCTGACTCTCCTGTGTCTCCATAGATCAACACCAAACTAGATAATGTAGTCTAGTCCAACCTGACTCTCCTGTGTCTCCATAGATCAACACCAAACTAGATAATGTAGTCTAGTCCAACCTGACTCTCCTGTGTCTCCATAGATCAACACCAAACTAGATAATGTAGTCTAGTCCAACCTGACTCTCCTGTGTCTCCATAGATCAACACCAAACTAGATAATGTAGTCTAGTCCAACCTGACTCTCCTGTGTCTCCATAGATCAACACCAAACTAGATAATGTAGCCTAGTCCAACCTGACTCTCCTGTGTCTCCATAGATCAACACCAAACTAGATAATGTAGTCTAGTCCAACCTGACTCTCCTGTGTCTCCATAGATCAACACCAAACTAGATAATGTAGCCTAGTCCAACCTGACTCTCCTGTGTCTCCATAGATCAACACCAAACTAGATAATGTAGCCTAGTCCAACCTGACTCTCCTGTGTCTCCATAGATCAACACCAAACTAGATAATGTAGTCTAGTCCAACCTGACTCTCCTGTGTCTCCATAGATCAACACCAAACTAGATAATGTAGCCTAGTCCAACCTGACTCTCCTGTGTCTCCATAGATCAACACCAAACTAGATAATGTAGTCTAGTCCAACCTGACTCTCCTGTGTCTCCATAGATCAACACCAAACTAGATAATGTAGTCTAGTCCAACCTGACTCTCCTGTGTCTCCATAGATCAACACCAAACTAGATAATGTAGCCTAGTCCAACCTGACTCTCCTGTGTCTCCATAGATCAACACCAAACTAGATAATGTAGTCTAGTCCAACCTGACTCTCCTGTGTCTCCATAGATCAACACCAAACTAGATAATGTAGTCTAGTCCAACCTGACTCTCCTGTGTCTCCATAGATCAACACCAAACTAGATAATGTAGCCTAGTCCAACCTGACTCTCCTGTGTCTCCATAGATCAACACCAAACTAGATAATGTAGCCTAGTCCAACCTGACTCTCCTGTGTCTCCATAGATCAACACCAAACTAGATAATGTAGCCTAGTCCAACCTGACTCTCCTGTGTCTCCATAGATCAACACCAAACTAGATAATGTAGCCTAGTCCAACCTGACTCTCCTGTGTCTCCATAGATCAACACCAAACTAGATAATGTAGTCTAGTCCAACCTGACTCTCCTGTGTCTCCATAGATCAACACCAAACTAGATAATGTAGTCTAGTCCAACCTGACTCTCCTGTGTCTCCATAGATCAACACCAAACTAGATAATGTAGCCTAGTCCAACCTGACTCTCCTGTGTCTCCATAGATCAACACCAAACTAGATAATGTAGCCTAGTCCAACCTGACTCTCCTGTGTCTCCATAGATCAACACCAAACTAGATAATGTAGCCTAGTCCAACCTGACTCTCCTGTGTCTCCATAGATCAACACCAAACTAGATAATGTAGTCTAGTCCAACCTGACTCTCCTGTGTCTCCATAGATCAACACCAAACTAGATAATGTAGCCTAGTCCAACCTGACTCTCCTGTGTCTCCATAGATCAACACCAAACTAGATAATGTAGCCTAGTCCAACCTGACTCTCCTGTGTCTCCATAGATCAACACCAAACTAGATAATGTAGTCTAGTCCAACCTCACTCTCCTGTGTCTCCATAGATCAACACCAAACTAGATAATGTAGCCTAGTCCAACCTGACTCTCCTGTGTCTCCATAGATCAACACCAAACTAGATAATGTAGCCTAGTCCAACCTGACTCTCCTGTGTCTCCATAGATCAACACCAAACTAGATAATGTAGCCTAGTCCAACCTGACTCTCCTGTGTCTCCATAGATCAACACCAAACTAGATAATGTAGCCTAGTCCAACCTGACTCTCCTGTGTCTCCATAGATCAACACCAAACTAGATAATGTAGCCTAGTCCAACCTGACTCTCCTGTGTCTCCATAGATCAACACCAAACTAGATAATGTAGTCTAGTCCAACCTGACTCTCCTGTGTCTCCATAGATCAACACCAAACTAGATAATGTAGTCTAGTCCAACCTGACTCTCCTGTGTCTCCATAGATCAACACCAAACTAGATAATGTAGTCTAGTCCAACCTGACTCTCTGTGTCTCCATAGATCAACACCAAACTAGATAATGTAGTCTAGTCCAACCTGACTCTCCTGTGTCTCCATAGATCAACACCAAACTAGATAATGTAGTCTAGTCCAACCTGACTCTCCTGTGTCTCCATAGATCAACACCAAACTAGATAATGTAGTCTAGTCCAACCTGACTCTCCTGTGTCTCCATAGATCAACACCAAACTAGATAATGTAGTCTAGTCCAACCTGACTCTCCTGTGTCTCCATAGATCAACACCAAACTAGATAATGTAGTCTAGTCCAACCTGACTCTCCTGTGTCTCCATAGATCAACACCAAACTAGATAATGTAGTCTAGTCCAACCTCACTCTCCTGTGTCTCCATAGATCAACACCAAACTAGATAATGTAGCCTAGTCCAACCTGACTCTCCTGTGTCTCCATAGATCAACACCAAACTAGATAATGTAGCCTAGTCCAACCTGACTCTCCTGTGTCTCCATAGATCAACACCAAACTAGATAATGTAGTCTAGTCCAACCTGACTCTCCTGTGTCTCCATAGATCAACACCAAACTAGATAATGTAGCCTAGTCCAACCTGACTCTCCTGTGTCTCCATAGATCAACACCAAACTAGATAATGTAGCCTAGTCCAACCTGACTCTCCTGTGTCTCCATAGATCAACACCAAACTAGATAATGTAGCCTAGTCCAACCTGACTCTCCTGTGTCTCCATAGATCAACACCAAACTAGATAATGTAGCCTAGTCCAACCTGACTCTCCTGTGTCTCCATAGATCAACACCAAACTAGATAATGTAGCCTAGTCCAACCTGACTCTCCTGTGTCTCCATAGATCAACACCAAACTAGATAATGTAGCCTAGTCCAACCTGACTCTCCTGTGTCTCCATAGATCAACACCAAACTAGATAATGTAGTCTAGTCCAACCTGACTCTCCTGTGTCTCCATAGATCAACACCAAACTAGATAATGTAGTCTAGTCCAACCTGACTCTCCTGTGTCTCCATAGATCAACACCAAACTAGATAATGTAGTCTAGTCCAACCTGACTCTCCTGTGTCTCCATAGATCAACACCAAACTAGATAATGTAGCCTAGTCCAACCTGACTCTCCTGTGTCTCCATAGATCAACACCAAACTAGATAATGTAGTCTAGTCCAACCTGACTCTCCTGTGTCTCCATAGATCAACACCAAACTAGATAATGTAGTCTAGTCCAACCTGACTCTCCTGTGTCTCCATAGATCAACACCAAACTAGATAATGTAGCCTAGTCCAACCTGACTCTCCTGTGTCTCCATAGATCAACACCAAACTAGATAATGTAGTCTAGTCCAACCTGACTCTCCTGTGTCTCCATAGATCAACACCAAACTAGATAATGTAGCCTAGTCCAACCTGACTCTCCTGTGTCTCCATAGATCAACACCAAACTAGATAATGTAGTCTAGTCCAACCTGACTCTCCTGTGTCTCCATAGATCAACACCAAACTAGATAATGTAGTCTAGTCCAACCTGACTCTCCTGTGTCTCCATAGATCAACACCAAACTAGATAATGTAGTCTAGTCCAACCTGACTCTCCTGTGTCTCCATAGATCAACACCAAACTAGATAATGTAGCCTAGTCCAACCTGACTCTCCTGTGTCTCCATAGATCAACACCAAACTAGATAATGTAGCCTAGTCCAACCTGACTCTCCTGTGTCTCCATAGATCAACACCAAACTAGATAATGTAGCCTAGTCCAACCTGACTCTCCTGTGTCTCCATAGATCAACACCAAACTAGATAATGTAGTCTAGTCCAACCTGACTCTCCTGTGTCTCCATAGATCAACACCAAACTAGATAATGTAGCCTAGTCCAACCTGACTCTCCTGTGTCTCCATAGATCAACACCAAACTAGATAATGTAGCCTAGTCCAACCTGACTCTCCTGTGTCTCCATAGATCAACACCAAACTAGATAATGTAGCCTAGTCCAACCTGACTCTCCTGTGTCTCCATAGATCAACACCAAACTAGATAATGTAGTCTAGTCCAACCTGACTCTCCTGTGTCTCCATAGATCAACACCAAACTAGATAATGTAGCCTAGTCCAACCTGACTCTCCTGTGTCTCCATAGATCAACACCAAACTAGATAATGTAGTCTAGTCCAACCTGACTCTCCTGTGTCTCCATAGATCAACACCAAACTAGATAATGTAGCCTAGTCCAACCTGACTCTCCTGTGTCTCCATAGATCAACACCAAACTAGATAATGTAGCCTAGTCCAACCTGACTCTCCTGTGTCTCCATAGATCAACACCAAACTAGATAATGTAGCCTAGTCCAACCTGACTCTCCTGTGTCTCCATAGATCAACACCAAACTAGATAATGTAGTCTAGTCCAACCTGACTCTCCTGTGTCTCCATAGATCAACACCAAACTAGATAATGTAGTCTAGTCCAACCTGACTCTCCTGTGTCTCCATAGATCAACACCAAACTAGATAATGTAGCCTAGTCCAACCTGACTCTCCTGTGTCTCCATAGATCAACACCAAACTAGATAATGTAGTCTAGTCCAACCTGACTCTCCTGTGTCTCCATAGATCAACACCAAACTAGATAATGTAGCCTAGTCCAACCTGACTCTCCTGTGTCTCCATAGATCAACACCAAACTAGATAATGTAGTCTAGTCCAACCTGACTCTCCTGTGTCTCCATAGATCAACACCAAACTAGATAATGTAGTCTAGTCCAACCTGACTCTCCTGTGTCTCCATAGATCAACACCAAACTAGATAATGTAGTCTAGTCCAACCTGACTCTCCTGTGTCTCCATAGATCAACACCAAACTAGATAATGTAGTCTAGTCCAACCTGACTCTCCTGTGTCTCCACAGATCAACACCAAACTAGATAATGTAGTCTAGTCCAACCTGACTCTCCTGTGTCTCCATAGATCAACACCAAACTAGATAATGTAGTCTAGTCCAACCTGACTCTCCTGTGTCTCCATAGATCAACACCAAACTAGATAATGTAGCCTAGTCCAACCTGACTCTCCTGTGTCTCCATAGATCAACACCAAACTAGATAATGTAGTCTAGTCCAACCTGACTCTCCTGTGTCTCCATAGATCAACACCAAACTAGATAATGTAGCCTAGTCCAACCTGACTCTCCTGTGTCTCCACAGATCAACACCAAACTAGATAATGTAGCCTAGTCCAACCTGACTCTCCTGTGTCTCCATAGATCAACACCAAACTAGATAATGTAGCCTAGTCCAACCTGACTCTCCTGTGTCTCCATAGATCAACACCAAACTAGATAATGTAGTCTAGTCCAACCTGACTCTCCTGTGTCTCCATAGATCAACACCAAACTAGATAATGTAGTCTAGTCCAACCTGACTCTCCTGTGTCTCCATAGATCAACACCAAACTAGATAATGTAGTCTAGTCCAACCTGACTCTCCTGTGTCTCCACAGATCAACACCAAACTAGATAATGTAGTCTAGTCCAACCTGACTCTCCTGTGTCTCCATAGATCAACACCAAACTAGATAATGTAGTCTAGTCCAACCTGACTCTCCTGTGTCTCCATAGATCAACACCAAACTAGATAATGTAGCCTAGTCCAACCTGACTCTCCTGTGTCTCCATAGATCAACACCAAACTAGATAATGTAGCCTAGTCCAACCTGACTCTCCTGTGTCTCCATAGATCAACACCAAACTAGATAATGTAGCCTAGTCCAACCTGACTCTCCTGTGTCTCCATAGATCAACACCAAACTAGATAATGTAGCCTAGTCCAACCTGACTCTCCTGTGTCTCCATAGATCAACACCAAACTAGATAATGTAGCCTAGTCCAACCTGACTCTCCTGTGTCTCCATAGATCAACACCAAACTAGATAATGTAGCCTAGTCCAACCTGACTCTCCTGTGTCTCCATAGATCAACACCAAACTAGATAATGTAGTCTAGTCCAACCTGACTCTCCTGTGTCTCCATAGATCAACACCAAACTAGATAATGTAGCCTAGTCCAACCTGACTCTCCTGTGTCTCCATAGATCAACACCAAACTAGATAATGTAGTCTAGTCCAACCTGACTCTCCTGTGTCTCCATAGATCAACACCAAACTAGATAATGTAGCCTAGTCCAACCTGACTCTCCTGTGTCTCCATAGATCAACACCAAACTAGATAATGTAGTCTAGTCCAACCTGACTCTCCTGTGTCTCCATAGATCAACACCAAACTAGATAATGTAGTCTAGTCCAACCTGACTCTCCTGTGTCTCCATAGATCAACACCAAACTAGATAATGTAGCCTAGTCCAACCTGACTCTCCTGTGTCTCCATAGATCAACACCAAACTAGATAATGTAGTCTAGTCCAACCTGACTCTCCTGTGTCTCCATAGATCAACACCAAACTAGATAATGTAGTCTAGTCCAACCTGACTCTCCTGTGTCTCCATAGATCAACACCAAACTAGATAATGTAGCCTAGTCCAACCTGACTCTCCTGTGTCTCCATAGATCAACACCAAACTAGATAATGTAGTCCTAGTCCAACCTGACTCTCCTGTGTCTCCATAGATCAACACCAAACTAGATAATGTAGTCTAGTCCAACCTGACTCTCCTGTGTCTCCATAGATCAACACCAAACTAGATAATGTAGTCTAGTCCAACCTGACTCTCCTGTGTCTCCATAGATCAACACCAAACTAGATAATGTAGCCTAGTCCAACCTGACTCTCCTGTGTCTCCATAGATCAACACCAAACTAGATAATGTAGCCTAGTCCAACCTGACTCTCCTGTGTCTCCATAGATCAACACCAAACTAGATAATGTAGTCTAGTCCAACCTGACTCTCCTGTGTCTCCATAGATCAACACCAAACTAGATAATGTAGCCTAGTCCAACCTGACTCTCCTGTGTCTCCATAGATCAACACCAAACTAGATAATGTAGCCTAGTCCAACCTGACTCTCCTGTGTCTCCATAGATCAACACCAAACTAGATAATGTAGTCTAGTCCAACCTGACTCTCCTGTGTCTCCATAGATCAACACCAAACTAGATAATGTAGTCTAGTCCAACCTGACTCTCCTGTGTCTCCATAGATCAACACCAAACTAGATAATGTAGTCTAGTCCAACCTGACTCTCCTGTGTCTCCATAGATCAACACCAAACTAGATAATGTAGCCTAGTCCAACCTGACTCTCCTGTGTCTCCATAGATCAACACCAAACTAGATAATGTAGCCTAGTCCAACCTGACTCTCCTGTGTCTCCACAGATCAACACCAAACTAGATAATGTAGTCTAGTCCAACCTGACTCTCCTGTGTCTCCATAGATCAACACCAAACTAGATAATGTAGTCTAGTCCAACCTGACTCTCCTGTGTCTCCATAGATCAACACCAAACTAGATAATGTAGTCTAGTCCAACCTGACTCTCCTGTGTCTCCATAGATCAACACCAAACTAGATAATGTAGTCTAGTCCAACCTGACTCTCCTGTGTCTCCATAGATCAACACCAAACTAGATAATGTAGTCTAGTCCAACCTGACTCTCCTGTGTCTCCATAGATCAACACCAAACTAGATAATGTAGTCTAGTCCAACCTGACTCTCCTGTGTCTCCATAGATCAACACCAAACTAGATAATGTAGTCTAGTCCAACCTGACTCTCCTGTGTCTCCATAGATCAACACCAAACTAGATAATGTAGCCTAGTCCAACCTGACTCTCCTGTGTCTCCATAGATCAACACCAAACTAGATAATGTAGTCTAGTCCAACCTGACTCTCCTGTGTCTCCATAGATCAACACCAAACTAGATAATGTAGTCTAGTCCAACCTGACTCTCCTGTGTCTCCATAGATCAACACCAAACTAGATAATGTAGTCTAGTCCAACCTGACTCTCCTGTGTCTCCATAGATCAACACCAAACTAGATAATGTAGCTCTAGTCCAACCTGACTCTCCTGTGTCTCCATAGATCAACACCAAACTAGATAATGTAGCCTAGTCCAACCTGACTCTCCTGTGTCTCCACAGATCAACACCAAACTAGATAATGTAGTCTAGTCCAACCTGACTCTCCTGTGTCTCCATAGATCAACACCAAACTAGATAATGTAGCCTAGTCCAACCTGACTCTCCTGTGTCTCCATAGATCAACACCAAACTAGATAATGTAGCCTAGTCCAACCTGACTCTCCTGTGTCTCCATAGATCAACACCAAACTAGATAATGTAGTCTAGTCCAACCTGACTCTCCTGTGTCTCCATAGATCAACACCAAACTAGATAATGTAGCCTAGTCCAACCTGACTCTCCTGTGTCTCCATAGATCAACACCAAACTAGATAATGTAGCCTAGTCCAACCTGACTCTCCTGTGTCTCCATAGATCAACACCAAACTAGATAATGTAGCCTAGTCCAACCTGACTCTCCTGTGTCTCCATAGATCAACACCAAACTAGATAATGTAGTCTAGTCCAACCTGACTCTCCTGTGTCTCCATAGATCAACACCAAACTAGATAATGTAGCCTAGTCCAACCTGACTCTCCTGTGTCTCCATAGATCAACACCAAACTAGATAATGTAGCCTAGTCCAACCTGACTCTCCTGTGTCTCCATAGATCAACACCAAACTAGATAATGTAGTCTAGTCCAACCTGACTCTCCTGTGTCTCCATAGATCAACACCAAACTAGATAATGTAGCCTAGTCCAACCTGACTCTCCTGTGTCTCCATAGATCAACACCAAACTAGATAATGTAGTCTAGTCCAACCTGACTCTCCTGTGTCTCCATAGATCAACACCAAACTAGATAATGTAGCCTAGTCCAACCTGACTCTCCTGTGTCTCCATAGATCAACACCAAACTAGATAATGTAGTCTAGTCCAACCTGACTCTCCTGTGTCTCCATAGATCAACACCAAACTAGATAATGTAGCCTAGTCCAACCTGACTCTCCTGTGTCTCCATAGATCAACACCAAACTAGATAATGTAGTCTAGTCCAACCTGACTCTCCTGTGTCTCCATAGATCAACACCAAACTAGATAATGTAGTCTAGTCCAACCTGACTCTCCTGTGTCTCCATAGATCAACACCAAACTAGATAATGTAGTCTAGTCCAACCTGACTCTCCTGTGTCTCCATAGATCAACACCAAACTAGATAATGTAGTCTAGTCCAACCTGACTCTCCTGTGTCTCCATAGATCAACACCAAACTAGATAATGTAGTCTAGTCCAACCTGACTCTCCTGTGTCTCCATAGATCAACACCAAACTAGATAATGTAGTCTAGTCCAACCTGACTCTCCTGTGTCTCCATAGATCAACACCAAACTAGATAATGTAGCCTAGTCCAACCTGACTCTCCTGTGTCTCCATAGATCAACACCAAACTAGATAATGTAGTCTAGTCCAACCTGACTCTCCTGTGTCTCCATAGATCAACACCAAACTAGATAATGTAGCCTAGTCCAACCTGACTCTCCTGTGTCTCCATAGATCAACACCAAACTAGATAATGTAGCCTAGTCCAACCTGACTCTCCTGTGTCTCCACAGATCAACACCAAACTAGATAATGTAGTCTAGTCCAACCTGACTCTCCTGTGTCTCCATAGATCAACACCAAACTAGATAATGTAGCCTAGTCCAACCTGACTCTCCTGTGTCTCCATAGATCAACACCAAACTAGATAATGTAGTCTAGTCCAACCTGACTCTCCTGTGTCTCCATAGATCAACACCAAACTAGATAATGTAGTCTAGTCCAACCTGACTCTCCTGTGTCTCCATAGATCAACACCAAACTAGATAATGTAGTCTAGTCCAACCTGACTCTCCTGTGTCTCCATAGATCAACACCAAACTAGATAATGTAGTCTAGTCCAACCTGACTCTCCTGTGTCTCCATAGATCAACACCAAACTAGATAATGTAGTCTAGTCCAACCTGACTCTCCTGTGTCTCCATAGATCAACACCAAACTAGATAATGTAGTCTAGTCCAACCTGACTCTCCTGTGTCTCCATAGATCAACACCAAACTAGATAATGTAGTCTAGTCCAACCTGACTCTCCTGTGTCTCCATAGATCAACACCAAACTAGATAATGTAGTCTAGTCCAACCTGACTCTCCTGTGTCTCCATAGATCAACACCAAACTAGATAATGTAGCCTAGTCCAACCTGACTCTCCTGTGTCTCCATAGATCAACACCAAACTAGATAATGTAGCCTAGTCCAACCTGACTCTCCTGTGTCTCCATAGATCAACACCAAACTAGATAATGTAGCCTAGTCCAACCTGACTCTCCTGTGTCTCCATAGATCAACACCAAACTAGATAATGTAGTCTAGTCCAACCTGACTCTCCTGTGTCTCCATAGATCAACACCAAACTAGATAATGTAGTCTAGTCCAACCTGACTCTCCTGTGTCTCCATAGATCAACACCAAACTAGATAATGTAGCCTAGTCCAACCTGACTCTCCTGTGTCTCCATAGATCAACACCAAACTAGATAATGTAGCCTAGTCCAACCTGACTCTCCTGTGTCTCCATAGATCAACACCAAACTAGATAATGTAGTCTAGTCCAACCTGACTCTCCTGTGTCTCCACAGATCAACACCAAACTAGATAATGTAGCCTAGTCCAACCTGACTCTCCTGTGTCTCCATAGATCAACACCAAACTAGATAATGTAGCCTAGTCCAACCTGACTCTCCTGTGTCTCCATAGATCAACACCAAACTAGATAATGTAGTCTAGTCCAACCTGACTCTCCTGTGTCTCCATAGATCAACACCAAACTAGATAATGTAGCCTAGTCCAACCTGACTCTCCTGTGTCTCCATAGATCAACACCAAACTAGATAATGTAGTCTAGTCCAACCTGACTCTCCTGTGTCTCCATAGATCAACACCAAACTAGATAATGTAGCCTAGTCCAACCTGACTCTCCTGTGTCTCCATAGATCAACACCAAACTAGATAATGTAGTCTAGTCCAACCTGACTCTCCTGTGTCTCCATAGATCAACACCAAACTAGATAATGTAGTCTAGTCCAACCTGACTCTCCTGTGTCTCCATAGATCAACACCAAACTAGATAATGTAGTCTAGTCCAACCTGACTCTCCTGTGTCTCCATAGATCAACACCAAACTAGATAATGTAGTCTAGTCCAACCTGACTCTCCTGTGTCTCCATAGATCAACACCAAACTAGATAATGTAGCCTAGTCCAACCTGACTCTCCTGTGTCTCCATAGATCAACACCAAACTAGATAATGTAGCCTAGTCCAACCTGACTCTCCTGTGTCTCCATAGATCAACACCAAACTAGATAATGTAGTCTAGTCCAACCTGACTCTCCTGTGTCTCCATAGATCAACACCAAACTAGATAATGTAGTCTAGTCCAACCTGACTCTCCTGTGTCTCCATAGATCAACACCAAACTAGATAATGTAGTCTAGTCCAACCTGACTCTCCTGTGTCTCCATAGATCAACACCAAACTAGATAATGTAGTCTAGTCCAACCTGACTCTCCTGTGTCTCCATAGATCAACACCAAACTAGATAATGTAGTCTAGTCCAACCTGACTCTCCTGTGTCTCCATAGATCAACACCAAACTAGATAATGTAGTCTAGTCCAACCTGACTCTCCTGTGTCTCCATAGATCAACACCAAACTAGATAATGTAGTCTAGTCCAACCTGACTCTCCTGTGTCTCCATAGATCAACACCAAACTAGATAATGTAGTCTAGTCCAACCTGACTCTCCTGTGTCTCCATAGATCAACACCAAACTAGATAATGTAGTCTAGTCCAACCTGACTCTCCTGTGTCTCCATAGATCAACACCAAACTAGATAATGTAGTCTAGTCCAACCTGACTCTCCTGTGTCTCCATAGATCAACACCAAACTAGATAATGTAGTCTAGTCCAACCTGACTCTCCTGTGTCTCCATAGATCAACACCAAACTAGATAATGTAGCCTAGTCCAACCTGACTCTCCTGTGTCTCCATAGATCAACACCAAACTAGATAATGTAGCCTAGTCCAACCTGACTCTCCTGTGTCTCCATAGATCAACACCAAACTAGATAATGTAGTCTAGTCCAACCTGACTCTCCTGTGTCTCCATAGATCAACACCAAACTAGATAATGTAGCCTAGTCCAACCTGACTCTCCTGTGTCTCCATAGATCAACACCAAACTAGATAATGTAGTCTAGTCCAACCTGACTCTCCTGTGTCTCCATAGATCAACACCAAACTAGATAATGTAGCCTAGTCCAACCTGACTCTCCTGTGTCTCCATAGATCAACACCAAACTAGATAATGTAGTCTAGTCCAACCTGACTCTCCTGTGTCTCCATAGATCAACACCAAACTAGATAATGTAGTCTAGTCCAACCTGACTCTCCTGTGTCTCCATAGATCAACACCAAACTAGATAATGTAGCCTAGTCCAACCTGACTCTCCTGTGTCTCCACAGATCAACACCAAACTAGATAATGTAGCCTAGTCCAACCTGACTCTCCTGTGTCTCCATAGATCAACACCAAACTAGATAATGTAGCCTAGTCCAACCTGACTCTCCTGTGTCTCCATAGATCAACACCAAACTAGATAATGTAGTCTAGTCCAACCTGACTCTCCTGTGTCTCCATAGATCAACACCAAACTAGATAATGTAGCCTAGTCCAACCTGACTCTCCTGTGTCTCCATAGATCAACACCAAACTAGATAATGTAGTCTAGTCCAACCTGACTCTCCTGTGTCTCCATAGATCAACACCAAACTAGATAATGTAGCCTAGTCCAACCTGACTCTCCTGTGTCTCCATAGATCAACACCAAACTAGATAATGTAGTCTAGTCCAACCTGACTCTCCTGTGTCTCCATAGATCAACACCAAACTAGATAATGTAGCCTAGTCCAACCTGACTCTCCTGTGTCTCCATAGATCAACACCAAACTAGATAATGTAGTCTAGTCCAACCTGACTCTCCTGTGTCTCCATAGATCAACACCAAACTAGATAATGTAGTCTAGTCCAACCTGACTCTCCTGTGTCTCCATAGATCAACACCAAACTAGATAATGTAGTCTAGTCCAACCTGACTCTCCTGTGTCTCCATAGATCAACACCAAACTAGATAATGTAGTCTAGTCCAACCTGACTCTCCTGTGTCTCCATAGATCAACACCAAACTAGATAATGTAGTCTAGTCCAACCTGACTCTCCTGTGTCTCCATAGATCAACACCAAACTAGATAATGTAGCCTAGTCCAACCTGACTCTCCTGTGTCTCCATAGATCAACACCAAACTAGATAATGTAGCCTAGTCCAACCTGACTCTCCTGTGTCTCCATAGATCAACACCAAACTAGATAATGTAGTCTAGTCCAACCTGACTCTCCTGTGTCTCCATAGATCAACACCAAACTAGATAATGTAGTCTAGTCCAACCTGACTCTCCTGTGTCTCCATAGATCAACACCAAACTAGATAATGTAGTCTAGTCCAACCTGACTCTCCTGTGTCTCCATAGATCAACACCAAACTAGATAATGTAGTCTAGTCCAACCTGACTCTCCTGTGTCTCCATAGATCAACACCAAACTAGATAATGTAGCTCTAGTCCAACCTGACTCTCCTGTGTCTCCATAGATCAACACCAAACTAGATAATGTAGTCTAGTCCAACCTGACTCTCCTGTGTCTCCATAGATCAACACCAAACTAGATAATGTAGTCTAGTCCAACCTGACTCTCCTGTGTCTCCATAGATCAACACCAAACTAGATAATGTAGCCTAGTCCAACCTGACTCTCCTGTGTCTCCATAGATCAACACCAAACTAGATAATGTAGCCTAGTCCAACCTGACTCTCCTGTGTCTCCATAGATCAACACCAAACTAGATAATGTAGTCTAGTCCAACCTGACTCTCCTGTGTCTCCATAGATCAACACCAAACTAGATAATGTAGTCTAGTCCAACCTGACTCTCCTGTGTCTCCATAGATCAACACCAAACTAGATAATGTAGTCTAGTCCAACCTGACTCTCCTGTGTCTCCATAGATCAACACCAAACTAGATAATGTAGTCTAGTCCAACCTGACTCTCCTGTGTCTCCATAGATCAACACCAAACTAGATAATGTAGTCTAGTCCAACCTGACTCTCCTGTGTCTCCATAGATCAACACCAAACTAGATAATGTAGTCTAGTCCAACCTGACTCTCCTGTGTCTCCATAGATCAACACCAAACTAGATAATGTAGTCTAGTCCAACCTGACTCTCCTGTGTCTCCATAGATCAACACCAAACTAGATAATGTAGTCTAGTCCAACCTGACTCTCCTGTGTCTCCATAGATCAACACCAAACTAGATAATGTAGTCTAGTCCAACCTGACTCTCCTGTGTCTCCATAGATCAACACCAAACTAGATAATGTAGTCTAGTCCAACCTGACTCTCCTGTGTCTCCATAGATCAACACCAAACTAGATAATGTAGCCTAGTCCAACCTGACTCTCCTGTGTCTCCATAGATCAACACCAAACTAGATAATGTAGCCTAGTCCAACCTGACTCTCCTGTGTCTCCATAGATCAACACCAAACTAGATAATGTAGTCTAGTCCAACCTGACTCTCCTGTGTCTCCATAGATCAACACCAAACTAGATAATGTAGTCTAGTCCAACCTGACTCTCCTGTGTCTCCATAGATCAACACCAAACTAGATAATGTAGTCTAGTCCAACCTGACTCTCCTGTGTCTCCATAGATCAACACCAAACTAGATAATGTAGCCTAGTCCAACCTGACTCTCCTGTGTCTCCATAGATCAACACCAAACTAGATAATGTAGTCTAGTCCAACCTGACTCTCCTGTGTCTCCATAGATCAACACCAAACTAGATAATGTAGTCTAGTCCAACCTGACTCTCCTGTGTCTCCATAGATCAACACCAAACTAGATAATGTAGTCTAGTCCAACCTGACTCTCCTGTGTCTCCATAGATCAACACCAAACTAGATAATGTAGTCTAGTCCAACCTGACTCTCCTGTGTCTCCATAGATCAACACCAAACTAGATAATGTAGTCTAGTCCAACCTGACTCTCCTGTGTCTCCATAGATCAACACCAAACTAGATAATGTAGCCTAGTCCAACCTGACTCTCCTGTGTCTCCATAGATCAACACCAAACTAGATAATGTAGTCTAGTCCAACCTGACTCTCCTGTGTCTCCATAGATCAACACCAAACTAGATAATGTAGCCTAGTCCAACCTGACTCTCCTGTGTCTCCATAGATCAACACCAAACTAGATAATGTAGCCTAGTCCAACCTGACTCTCCTGTGTCTCACATAGATCAACACCAAACTAGATAATGTAGTCTAGTCCAACCTGACTCTCCTGTGTCTCCATAGATCAACACCAAACTAGATAATGTAGTCTAGTCCAACCTGACTCTCCTGTGTCTCCATAGATCAACACCAAACTAGATAATGTAGTCTAGTCCAACCTGACTCTCCTGTGTCTCCACAGATCAACACCAAACTAGATAATGTAGCCTAGTCCAACCTGACTCTCCTGTGTCTCCATAGATCAACACCAAACTAGATAATGTAGTCTAGTCCAACCTGACTCTCCTGTGTCTCCATAGATCAACACCAAACTAGATAATGTAGCCTAGTCCAACCTGACTCTCCTGTGTCTCCATAGATCAACACCAAACTAGATAATGTAGCCTAGTCCAACCTGACTCTCCTGTGTCTCCATAGATCAACACCAAACTAGATAATGTAGTCTAGTCCAACCTGACTCTCCTGTGTCTCCATAGATCAACACCAAACTAGATAATGTAGTCTAGTCCAACCTGACTCTCCTGTGTCTCCATAGATCAACACCAAACTAGATAATGTAGTCTAGTCCAACCTGACTCTCCTGTGTCTCCATAGATCAACACCAAACTAGATAATGTAGTCTAGTCCAACCTGACTCTCCTGTGTCTCCATAGATCAACACCAAACTAGATAATGTAGTCTAGTCCAACCTGACTCTCCTGTGTCTCCATAGATCAACACCAAACTAGATAATGTAGTCTAGTCCAACCTGACTCTCCTGTGTCTCCATAGATCAACACCAAACTAGATAATGTAGTCTAGTCCAACCTGACTCTCCTGTGTCTCCATAGATCAACACCAAACTAGATAATGTAGTCTAGTCCAACCTGACTCTCCTGTGTCTCCATAGATCAACACCAAACTAGATAATGTAGTCTAGTCCAACCTGACTCTCCTGTGTCTCCATAGATCAACACCAAACTAGATAATGTAGCCTAGTCCAACCTGACTCTCCTGTGTCTCACATAGATCAACACCAAACTAGATAATGTAGCCTAGTCCAACCTGACTCTCCTGTGTCTCCATAGATCAACACCAAACTAGATAATGTAGTCTAGTCCAACCTGACTCTCCTGTGTCTCCATAGATCAACACCAAACTAGATAATGTAGCCTAGTCCAACCTGACTCTCCTGTGTCTCCATAGATCAACACCAAACTAGATAATGTAGTCTAGTCCAACCTGACTCTCCTGTGTCTCCATAGATCAACACCAAACTAGATAATGTAGCCTAGTCCAACCTGACTCTCCTGTGTCTCCATAGATCAACACCAAACTAGATAATGTAGTCTAGTCCAACCTGACTCTCCTGTGTCTCCATAGATCAACACCAAACTAGATAATGTAGCCTAGTCCAACCTGACTCTCCTGTGTCTCCATAGATCAACACCAAACTAGATAATGTAGCCTAGTCCAACCTGACTCTCCTGTGTCTCCACAGATCAACACCAAACTAGATAATGTAGTCTAGTCCAACCTGACTCTCCTGTGTCTCCATAGATCAACACCAAACTAGATAATGTAGTCTAGTCCAACCTGACTCTCCTGTGTCTCCATAGATCAACACCAAACTAGATAATGTAGTCTAGTCCAACCTGACTCTCCTGTGTCTCCATAGATCAACACCAAACTAGATAATGTAGTCTAGTCCAACCTGACTCTCCTGTGTCTCCATAGATCAACACCAAACTAGATAATGTAGTCTAGTCCAACCTGACTCTCCTGTGTCTCCATAGATCAACACCAAACTAGATAATGTAGTCTAGTCCAACCTGACTCTCCTGTGTCTCCATAGATCAACACCAAACTAGATAATGTAGTCTAGTCCAACCTGACTCTCCTGTGTCTCCACAGATCAACACCAAACTAGATAATGTAGTCTAGTCCAACCTGACTCTCCTGTGTCTCCATAGATCAACACCAAACTAGATAATGTAGCCTAGTCCAACCTGACTCTCCTGTGTCTCCATAGATCAACACCAAACTAGATAATGTAGTCTAGTCCAACCTGACTCTCCTGTGTCTCCATAGATCAACACCAAACTAGATAATGTAGTCTAGTCCAACCTGACTCTCCTGTGTCTCCATAGATCAACACCAAACTAGATAATGTAGTCTAGTCCAACCTGACTCTCCTGTGTCTCCATAGATCAACACCAAACTAGATAATGTAGCCTAGTCCAACCTGACTCTCCTGTGTCTCCATAGATCAACACCAAACTAGATAATGTAGTCTAGTCCAACCTGACTCTCCTGTGTCTCCATAGATCAACACCAAACTAGATAATGTAGCCTAGTCCAACCTGACTCTCCTGTGTCTCCATAGATCAACACCAAACTAGATAATGTAGCCTAGTCCAACCTGACTCTCCTGTGTCTCCATAGATCAACACCAAACTAGATAATGTAGTCTAGTCCAACCTGACTCTCCTGTGTCTCCATAGATCAACACCAAACTAGATAATGTAGCCTAGTCCAACCTGACTCTCCTGTGTCTCCATAGATCAACACCAAACTAGATAATGTAGCCTAGTCCAACCTGACTCTCCTGTGTCTCCATAGATCAACACCAAACTAGATAATGTAGCCTAGTCCAACCTGACTCTCCTGTGTCTCCATAGATCAACACCAAACTAGATAATGTAGTCTAGTCCAACCTGACTCTCCTGTGTCTCCATAGATCAACACCAAACTAGATAATGTAGTCTAGTCCAACCTGACTCTCCTGTGTCTCCATAGATCAACACCAAACTAGATAATGTAGTCTAGTCCAACCTGACTCTCCTGTGTCTCCATAGATCAACACCAAACTAGATAATGTAGTCTAGTCCAACCTGACTCTCCTGTGTCTCCATAGATCAACACCAAACTAGATAATGTAGTCTAGTCCAACCTGACTCTCCTGTGTCTCCATAGATCAACACCAAACTAGATAATGTAGTCTAGTCCAACCTGACTCTCCTGTGTCTCCACAGATCAACACCAAACTAGATAATGTAGTCTAGTCCAACCTGACTCTCCTGTGTCTCCATAGATCAACACCAAACTAGATAATGTAGTCTAGTCCAACCTGACTCTCCTGTGTCTCCATAGATCAACACCAAACTAGATAATGTAGTCTAGTCCAACCTGACTCTCCTGTGTCTCCATAGATCAACACCAAACTAGATAATGTAGTCTAGTCCAACCTGACTCTCCTGTGTCTCCATAGATCAACACCAAACTAGATAATGTAGCCTAGTCCAACCTGACTCTCCTGTGTCTCCATAGATCAACACCAAACTAGATAATGTAGCCTAGTCCAACCTGACTCTCCTGTGTCTCCATAGATCAACACCAAACTAGATAATGTAGCCTAGTCCAACCTGACTCTCCTGTGTCTCCATAGATCAACACCAAACTAGATAATGTAGTCTAGTCCAACCTGACTCTCCTGTGTCTCCATAGATCAACACCAAACTAGATAATGTAGCCTAGTCCAACCTGACTCTCCTGTGTCTCCATAGATCAACACCAAACTAGATAATGTAGTCTAGTCCAACCTGACTCTCCTGTGTCTCCATAGATCAACACCAAACTAGATAATGTAGCCTAGTCCAACCTGACTCTCCTGTGTCTCCATAGATCAACACCAAACTAGATAATGTAGTCTAGTCCAACCTGACTCTCCTGTGTCTCCATAGATCAACACCAAACTAGATAATGTAGCCTAGTCCAACCTGACTCTCCTGTGTCTCCATAGATCAACACCAAACTAGATAATGTAGTCTAGTCCAACCTGACTCTCCTGTGTCTCCATAGATCAACACCAAACTAGATAATGTAGTCTAGTCCAACCTGACTCTCCTGTGTCTCCATAGATCAACACCAAACTAGATAATGTAGCCTAGTCCAACCTGACTCTCCTGTGTCTCCATAGATCAACACCAAACTAGATAATGTAGTCTAGTCCAACCTGACTCTCCTGTGTCTCCATAGATCAACACCAAACTAGATAATGTAGTCTAGTCCAACCTGACTCTCCTGTGTCTCCATAGATCAACACCAAACTAGATAATGTAGTCTAGTCCAACCTGACTCTCCTGTGTCTCCATAGATCAACACCAAACTAGATAATGTAGTCTAGTCCAACCTGACTCTCCTGTGTCTCCATAGATCAACACCAAACTAGATAATGTAGTCTAGTCCAACCTGACTCTCCTGTGTCTCCATAGATCAACACCAAACTAGATAATGTAGTCTAGTCCAACCTGACTCTCCTGTGTCTCCATAGATCAACACCAAACTAGATAATGTAGTCTAGTCCAACCTGACTCTCCTGTGTCTCCATAGATCAACACCAAACTAGATAATGTAGTCTAGTCCAACCTGACTCTCCTGTGTCTCCATAGATCAACACCAAACTAGATAATGTAGTCTAGTCCAACCTGACTCTCCTGTGTCTCCATAGATCAACACCAAACTAGATAATGTAGTCTAGTCCAACCTGACTCTCCTGTGTCTCCATAGATCAACACCAAACTAGATAATGTAGTCTAGTCCAACCTGACTCTCCTGTGTCTCCATAGATCAACACCAAACTAGATAATGTAGTCTAGTCCAACCTGACTCTCCTGTGTCTCCATAGATCAACACCAAACTAGATAATGTAGTCTAGTCCAACCTGACTCTCCTGTGTCTCCATAGATCAACACCAAACTAGATAATGTAGTCTAGTCCAACCTGACTCTCCTGTGTCTCCATAGATCAACACCAAACTAGATAATGTAGTCTAGTCCAACCTGACTCTCCTGTGTCTCCATAGATCAACACCAAACTAGATAATGTAGCCTAGTCCAACCTGACTCTCCTGTGTCTCCATAGATCAACACCAAACTAGATAATGTAGCCTAGTCCAACCTGACTCTCCTGTGTCTCCATAGATCAACACCAAACTAGATAATGTAGTCTAGTCCAACCTGACTCTCCTGTGTCTCCATAGATCAACACCAAACTAGATAATGTAGTCTAGTCCAACCTGACTCTCCTGTGTCTCCATAGATCAACACCAAACTAGATAATGTAGCCTAGTCCAACCTGACTCTCCTGTGTCTCCATAGATCAACACCAAACTAGATAATGTAGCCTAGTCCAACCTGACTCTCCTGTGTCTCCATAGATCAACACCAAACTAGATAATGTAGTCTAGTCCAACCTGACTCTCCTGTGTCTCCATAGATCAACACCAAACTAGATAATGTAGTCTAGTCCAACCTGACTCTCCTGTGTCTCCATAGATCAACACCAAACTAGATAATGTAGTCTAGTCCAACCTGACTCTCCTGTGTCTCCATAGATCAACACCAAACTAGATAATGTAGTCTAGTCCAACCTGACTCTCCTGTGTCTCCATAGATCAACACCAAACTAGATAATGTAGTCTAGTCCAACCTGACTCTCCTGTGTCTCCATAGATCAACACCAAACTAGATAATGTAGTCTAGTCCAACCTGACTCTCCTGTGTCTCCATAGATCAACACCAAACTAGATAATGTAGTCTAGTCCAACCTGACTCTCCTGTGTCTCCATAGATCAACACCAAACTAGATAATGTAGTCTAGTCCAACCTGACTCTCCTGTGTCTCCATAGATCAACACCAAACTAGATAATGTAGTCTAGTCCAACCTGACTCTCCTGTGTCTCCATAGATCAACACCAAACTAGATAATGTAGCCTAGTCCAACCTGACTCTCCTGTGTCTCCATAGATCAACACCAAACTAGATAATGTAGTCTAGTCCAACCTGACTCTCCTGTGTCTCCATAGATCAACACCAAACTAGATAATGTAGTCTAGTCCAACCTGACTCTCCTGTGTCTCCATAGATCAACACCAAACTAGATAATGTAGTCTAGTCCAACCTGACTCTCCTGTGTCTCCATAGATCAACACCAAACTAGATAATGTAGTCTAGTCCAACCTGACTCTCCTGTGTCTCCATAGATCAACACCAAACTAGATAATGTAGTCTAGTCCAACCTGACTCTCCTGTGTCTCCATAGATCAACACCAAACTAGATAATGTAGTCTAGTCCAACCTGACTCTCCTGTGTCTCCATAGATCAACACCAAACTAGATAATGTAGCCTAGTCCAACCTGACTCTCCTGTGTCTCCATAGATCAACACCAAACTAGATAATGTAGCCTAGTCCAACCTGACTCTCCTGTGTCTCCATAGATCAACACCAAACTAGATAATGTAGTCTAGTCCAACCTGACTCTCCTGTGTCTCCATAGATCAACACCAAACTAGATAATGTAGCCTAGTCCAACCTGACTCTCCTGTGTCTCCATAGATCAACACCAAACTAGATAATGTAGTCTAGTCCAACCTGACTCTCCTGTGTCTCCATAGATCAACACCAAACTAGATAATGTAGTCTAGTCCAACCTGACTCTCCTGTGTCTCCATAGATCAACACCAAACTAGATAATGTAGTCTAGTCCAACCTGACTCTCCTGTGTCTCCATAGATCAACACCAAACTAGATAATGTAGTCTAGTCCAACCTGACTCTCCTGTGTCTCCATAGATCAACACCAAACTAGATAATGTAGTCTAGTCCAACCTGACTCTCCTGTGTCTCCACAGATCAACACCAAACTAGATAATGTAGTCTAGTCCAACCTGACTCTCCTGTGTCTCCATAGATCAACACCAAACTAGATAATGTAGTCTAGTCCAACCTGACTCTCCTGTGTCTCCATAGATCAACACCAAACTAGATAATGTAGTCTAGTCCAACCTGACTCTCCTGTGTCTCCATAGATCAACACCAAACTAGATAATGTAGTCTAGTCCAACCTGACTCTCCTGTGTCTCCATAGATCAACACCAAACTAGATAATGTAGCCTAGTCCAACCTGACTCTCCTGTGTCTCCATAGATCAACACCAAACTAGATAATGTAGTCTAGTCCAACCTGACTCTCCTGTGTCTCCATAGATCAACACCAAACTAGATAATGTAGCCTAGTCCAACCTGACTCTCCTGTGTCTCCATAGATCAACACCAAACTAGATAATGTAGTCTAGTCCAACCTGACTCTCCTGTGTCTCCATAGATCAACACCAAACTAGATAATGTAGTCTAGTCCAACCTGACTCTCCTGTGTCTCCATAGATCAACACCAAACTAGATAATGTAGTCTAGTCCAACCTGACTCTCCTGTGTCTCCACAGATCAACACCAAACTAGATAATGTAGTCTAGTCCAACCTGACTCTCCTGTGTCTCCATAGATCAACACCAAACTAGATAATGTAGTCTAGTCCAACCTGACTCTCCTGTGTCTCCATAGATCAACACCAAACTAGATAATGTAGTCTAGTCCAACCTGACTCTCCTGTGTCTCCATAGATCAACACCAAACTAGATAATGTAGTCTAGTCCAACCTGACTCTCCTGTGTCTCCATAGATCAACACCAAACTAGATAATGTAGTCTAGTCCAACCTGACTCTCCTGTGTCTCCATAGATCAACACCAAACTAGATAATGTAGCCTAGTCCAACCTGACTCTCCTGTGTCTCCATAGATCAACACCAAACTAGATAATGTAGCTCTAGTCCAACCTGACTCTCCTGTGTCTCCATAGATCAACACCAAACTAGATAATGTAGTCTAGTCCAACCTGACTCTCCTGTGTCTCCATAGATCAACACCAAACTAGATAATGTAGTCTAGTCCAACCTGACTCTCCTGTGTCTCCATAGATCAACACCAAACTAGATAATGTAGCCTAGTCCAACCTGACTCTCCTGTGTCTCCATAGATCAACACCAAACTAGATAATGTAGTCTAGTCCAACCTGACTCTCCTGTGTCTCCATAGATCAACACCAAACTAGATAATGTAGTCTAGTCCAACCTGACTCTCCTGTGTCTCCATAGATCAACACCAAACTAGATAATGTAGTCTAGTCCAACCTGACTCTCCTGTGTCTCCATAGATCAACACCAAACTAGATAATGTAGTCTAGTCCAACCTGACTCTCCTGTGTCTCCATAGATCAACACCAAACTAGATAATGTAGTCTAGTCCAACCTGACTCTCCTGTGTCTCCATAGATCAACACCAAACTAGATAATGTAGTCTAGTCCAACCTGACTCTCCTGTGTCTCCATAGATCAACACCAAACTAGATAATGTAGTCTAGTCCAACCTGACTCTCCTGTGTCTCCATAGATCAACACCAAACTAGATAATGTAGTCTAGTCCAACCTGACTCTCCTGTGTCTCCATAGATCAACACCAAACTAGATAATGTAGTCTAGTCCAACCTGACTCTCCTGTGTCTCCATAGATCAACACCAAACTAGATAATGTAGTCTAGTCCAACCTGACTCTCCTGTGTCTCCATAGATCAACACCAAACTAGATAATGTAGTCTAGTCCAACCTGACTCTCCTGTGTCTCCATAGATCAACACCAAACTAGATAATGTAGTCTAGTCCAACCTGACTCTCCTGTGTCTCCATAGATCAACACCAAACTAGATAATGTAGTCTAGTCCAACCTGACTCTCCTGTGTCTCCATAGATCAACACCAAACTAGATAATGTAGCCTAGTCCAACCTGACTCTCCTGTGTCTCCATAGATCAACACCAAACTAGATAATGTAGTCTAGTCCAACCTGACTCTCCTGTGTCTCCACAGATCAACACCAAACTAGATAATGTAGTCTAGTCCAACCTGACTCTCCTGTGTCTCCATAGATCAACACCAAACTAGATAATGTAGCCTAGTCCAACCTGACTCTCCTGTGTCTCCATAGATCAACACCAAACTAGATAATGTAGCCTAGTCCAACCTGACTCTCCTGTGTCTCCATAGATCAACACCAAACTAGATAATGTAGCCTAGTCCAACCTGACTCTCCTGTGTCTCCATAGATCAACACCAAACTAGATAATGTAGCCTAGTCCAACCTGACTCTCCTGTGTCTCCATAGATCAACACCAAACTAGATAATGTAGTCTAGTCCAACCTGACTCTCCTGTGTCTCCATAGATCAACACCAAACTAGATAATGTAGCTAGTCCAACCTGACTCTCCTGTGTCTCCATAGATCAACACCAAACTAGATAATGTAGTCTAGTCCAACCTGACTCTCCTGTGTCTCCATAGATCAACACCAAACTAGATAATGTAGCCTAGTCCAACCTGACTCTCCTGTGTCTCCATAGATCAACACCAAACTAGATAATGTAGTCTAGTCCAACCTGACTCTCCTGTGTCTCCATAGATCAACACCAAACTAGATAATGTAGTCTAGTCCAACCTGACTCTCCTGTGTCTCCACAGATCAACACCAAACTAGATAATGTAGCCTAGTCCAACCTGACTCTCCTGTGTCTCCATAGATCAACACCAAACTAGATAATGTAGCCTAGTCCAACCTGACTCTCCTGTGTCTCCACAGATCAACACCAAACTAGATAATGTAGTCTAGTCCAACCTGACTCTCCTGTGTCTCCATAGATCAACACCAAACTAGATAATGTAGTCTAGTCCAACCTGACTCTCCTGTGTCTCCATAGATCAACACCAAACTAGATAATGTAGCCTAGTCCAACCTGACTCTCCTGTGTCTCCATAGATCAACACCAAACTAGATAATGTAGTCTAGTCCAACCTGACTCTCCTGTGTCTCCATAGATCAACACCAAACTAGATAATGTAGCCTAGTCCAACCTGACTCTCCTGTGTCTCCATAGATCAACACCAAACTAGATAATGTAGCCTAGTCCAACCTGACTCTCCTGTGTCTCCATAGATCAACACCAAACTAGATAATGTAGTCCTAGTCCAACCTGACTCTCCTGTGTCTCCATAGATCAACACCAAACTAGATAATGTAGCCTAGTCCAACCTGACTCTCCTGTGTCTCCATAGATCAACACCAAACTAGATAATGTAGTCTAGTCCAACCTGACTCTCCTGTGTCTCCATAGATCAACACCAAACTAGATAATGTAGTCTAGTCCAACCTGACTCTCCTGTGTCTCCATAGATCAACACCAAACTAGATAATGTAGTCTAGTCCAACCTGACTCTCCTGTGTCTCCATAGATCAACACCAAACTAGATAATGTAGCCTAGTCCAACCTGACTCTCCTGTGTCTCCATAGATCAACACCAAACTAGATAATGTAGTCTAGTCCAACCTGACTCTCCTGTGTCTCCATAGATCAACACCAAACTAGATAATGTAGTCTAGTCCAACCTGACTCTCCTGTGTCTCCATAGATCAACACCAAACTAGATAATGTAGTCTAGTCCAACCTGACTCTCCTGTGTCTCCATAGATCAACACCAAACTAGATAATGTAGTCTAGTCCAACCTGACTCTCCTGTGTCTCCATAGATCAACACCAAACTAGATAATGTAGTCTAGTCCAACCTGACTCTCCTGTGTCTCCATAGATCAACACCAAACTAGATAATGTAGTCTAGTCCAACCTGACTCTCCTGTGTCTCCATAGATCAACACCAAACTAGATAATGTAGTCTAGTCCAACCTGACTCTCCTGTGTCTCCACAGATCAACACCAAACTAGATAATGTAGTCTAGTCCAACCTGACTCTCCTGTGTCTCCATAGATCAACACCAAACTAGATAATGTAGTCTAGTCCAACCTGACTCTCCTGTGTCTCCATAGATCAACACCAAACTAGATAATGTAGTCTAGTCCAACCTGACTCTCCTGTGTCTCCATAGATCAACACCAAACTAGATAATGTAGTCTAGTCCAACCTGACTCTCCTGTGTCTCCATAGATCAACACCAAACTAGATAATGTAGTCTAGTCCAACCTGACTCTCCTGTGTCTCCATAGATCAACACCAAACTAGATAATGTAGTCTAGTCCAACCTGACTCTCCTGTGTCTCCATAGATCAACACCAAACTAGATAATGTAGTCTAGTCCAACCTGACTCTCCTGTGTCTCCATAGATCAACACCAAACTAGATAATGTAGTCTAGTCCAACCTGACTCTCCTGTGTCTCCATAGATCAACACCAAACTAGATAATGTAGCCTAGTCCAACCTGACTCTCCTGTGTCTCCATAGATCAACACCAAACTAGATAATGTAGTCTAGTCCAACCTGACTCTCCTGTGTCTCCATAGATCAACACCAAACTAGATAATGTAGTCTAGTCCAACCTGACTCTCCTGTGTCTCCTAGATCAACACCAAACTAGATAATGTAGCCTAGTCCAACCTGACTCTCCTGTGTCTCCATAGATCAACACCAAACTAGATAATGTAGTCTAGTCCAACCTGACTCTCCTGTGTCTCCATAGATCAACACCAAACTAGATAATGTAGTCTAGTCCAACCTGACTCTCCTGTGTCTCCATAGATCAACACCAAACTAGATAATGTAGTCTAGTCCAACCTGACTCTCCTGTGTCTCCATAGATCAACACCAAACTAGATAATGTAGTCTAGTCCAACCTGACTCTCCTGTGTCTCCATAGATCAACACCAAACTAGATAATGTAGTCTAGTCCAACCTGACTCTCCTGTGTCTCCATAGATCAACACCAAACTAGATAATGTAGTCTAGTCCAACCTGACTCTCCTGTGTCTCCATAGATCAACACCAAACTAGATAATGTAGTCTAGTCCAACCTGACTCTCCTGTGTCTCCATAGATCAACACCAAACTAGATAATGTAGTCTAGTCCAACCTGACTCTCCTGTGTCTCCATAGATCAACACCAAACTAGATAATGTAGTCTAGTCCAACCTGACTCTCCTGTGTCTCCATAGATCAACACCAAACTAGATAATGTAGCTCTAGTCCAACCTGACTCTCCTGTGTCTCCATAGATCAACACCAAACTAGATAATGTAGTCTAGTCCAACCTGACTCTCCTGTGTCTCCATAGATCAACACCAAACTAGATAATGTAGCCTAGTCCAACCTGACTCTCCTGTGTCTCCATAGATCAACACCAAACTAGATAATGTAGCCTAGTCCAACCTGACTCTCCTGTGTCTCCACAGATCAACACCAAACTAGATAATGTAGTCTAGTCCAACCTGACTCTCCTGTGTCTCCATAGATCAACACCAAACTAGATAATGTAGCCTAGTCCAACCTGACTCTCCTGTGTCTCCATAGATCAACACCAAACTAGATAATGTAGCCTAGTCCAACCTGACTCTCCTGTGTCTCCATAGATCAACACCAAACTAGATAATGTAGCCTAGTCCAACCTGACTCTCCTGTGTCTCCATAGATCAACACCAAACTAGATAATGTAGCCTAGTCCAACCTGACTCTCCTGTGTCTCCATAGATCAACACCAAACTAGATAATGTAGTCTAGTCCAACCTGACTCTCCTGTGTCTCCACAGATCAACACCAAACTAGATAATGTAGTCTAGTCCAACCTGACTCTCCTGTGTCTCCATAGATCAACACCAAACTAGATAATGTAGTCTAGTCCAACCTGACTCTCCTGTGTCTCCATAGATCAACACCAAACTAGATAATGTAGTCTAGTCCAACCTGACTCTCCTGTGTCTCCATAGATCAACACCAAACTAGATAATGTAGTCTAGTCCAACCTGACTCTCCTGTGTCTCCATAGATCAACACCAAACTAGATAATGTAGCCTAGTCCAACCTGACTCTCCTGTGTCTCCATAGATCAACACCAAACTAGATAATGTAGTCTAGTCCAACCTGACTCTCCTGTGTCTCCATAGATCAACACCAAACTAGATAATGTAGTCTAGTCCAACCTGACTCTCCTGTGTCTCCATAGATCAACACCAAACTAGATAATGTAGTCTAGTCCAACCTGACTCTCCTGTGTCTCCATAGATCAACACCAAACTAGATAATGTAGTCTAGTCCAACCTGACTCTCCTGTGTCTCCATAGATCAACACCAAACTAGATAATGTAGTCTAGTCCAACCTGACTCTCCTGTGTCTCCATAGATCAACACCAAACTAGATAATGTAGCCTAGTCCAACCTGACTCTCCTGTGTCTCCATAGATCAACACCAAACTAGATAATGTAGTCTAGTCCAACCTGACTCTCCTGTGTCTCCATAGATCAACACCAAACTAGATAATGTAGTCTAGTCCAACCTGACTCTCCTGTGTCTCCATAGATCAACACCAAACTAGATAATGTAGTCTAGTCCAACCTGACTCTCCTGTGTCTCCATAGATCAACACCAAACTAGATAATGTAGTCTAGTCCAACCTGACTCTCCTGTGTCTCCATAGATCAACACCAAACTAGATAATGTAGTCTAGTCCAACCTGACTCTCCTGTGTCTCCATAGATCAACACCAAACTAGATAATGTAGTCTAGTCCAACCTGACTCTCCTGTGTCTCCATAGATCAACACCAAACTAGATAATGTAGTCTAGTCCAACCTGACTCTCCTGTGTCTCCATAGATCAACACCAAACTAGATAATGTAGTCTAGTCCAACCTGACTCTCCTGTGTCTCCATAGATCAACACCAAACTAGATAATGTAGTCTAGTCCAACCTGACTCTCCTGTGTCTCCATAGATCAACACCAAACTAGATAATGTAGTCTAGTCCAACCTGACTCTCCTGTGTCTCCATAGATCAACACCAAACTAGATAATGTAGTCTAGTCCAACCTGACTCTCCTGTGTCTCCATAGATCAACACCAAACTAGATAATGTAGTCTAGTCCAACCTGACTCTCCTGTGTCTCCACAGATCAACACCAAACTAGATAATGTAGTCTAGTCCAACCTGACTCTCCTGTGTCTCCATAGATCAACACCAAACTAGATAATGTAGTCTAGTCCAACCTGACTCTCCTGTGTCTCCATAGATCAACACCAAACTAGATAATGTAGCCTAGTCCAACCTGACTCTCCTGTGTCTCCATAGATCAACACCAAACTAGATAATGTAGTCTAGTCCAACCTGACTCTCCTGTGTCTCCATAGATCAACACCAAACTAGATAATGTAGTCTAGTCCAACCTGACTCTCCTGTGTCTCCATAGATCAACACCAAACTAGATAATGTAGTCTAGTCCAACCTGACTCTCCTGTGTCTCCATAGATCAACACCAAACTAGATAATGTAGCCTAGTCCAACCTGACTCTCCTGTGTCTCCATAGATCAACACCAAACTAGATAATGTAGCCTAGTCCAACCTGACTCTCCTGTGTCTCCATAGATCAACACCAAACTAGATAATGTAGCCTAGTCCAACCTGACTCTCCTGTGTCTCCATAGATCAACACCAAACTAGATAATGTAGTCTAGTCCAACCTGACTCTCCTGTGTCTCCATAGATCAACACCAAACTAGATAATGTAGTCTAGTCCAACCTGACTCTCCTGTGTCTCCACAGATCAACACCAAACTAGATAATGTAGCCTAGTCCAACCTGACTCTCCTGTGTCTCCACAGATCAACACCAAACTAGATAATGTAGTCTAGTCCAACCTGACTCTCCTGTGTCTCCATAGATCAACACCAAACTAGATAATGTAGTCTAGTCCAACCCTGACTCTCCTGTGTCTCCATAGATCAACACCAAACTAGATAATGTAGTCTAGTCCAACCTGACTCTCCTGTGTCTCCACAGATCAACACCAAACTAGATAATGTAGTCTAGTCCAACCTGACTCTCCTGTGTCTCCATAGATCAACACCAAACTAGATAATGTAGTCTAGTCCAACCTGACTCTCCTGTGTCTCCATAGATCAACACCAAACTAGATAATGTAGCCTAGTCCAACCTGACTCTCCTGTGTCTCCATAGATCAACACCAAACTAGATAATGTAGTCTAGTCCAACCTGACTCTCCTGTGTCTCCATAGATCAACACCAAACTAGATAATGTAGCCTAGTCCAACCTGACTCTCCTGTGTCTCCATAGATCAACACCAAACTAGATAATGTAGTCTAGTCCAACCTGACTCTCCTGTGTCTCCACAGATCAACACCAAACTAGATAATGTAGTCTAGTCCAACCTGACTCTCCTGTGTCTCCATAGATCAACACCAAACTAGATAATGTAGTCTAGTCCAACCTGACTCTCCTGTGTCTCCATAGATCAACACCAAACTAGATAATGTAGTCTAGTCCAACCTGACTCTCCTGTGTCTCCATAGATCAACACCAAACTAGATAATGTAGTCTAGTCCAACCTGACTCTCCTGTGTCTCCATAGATCAACACCAAACTAGATAATGTAGTCTAGTCCAACCTGACTCTCCTGTGTCTCCATAGATCAACACCAAACTAGATAATGTAGTCTAGTCCAACCTGACTCTCCTGTGTCTCCATAGATCAACACCAAACTAGATAATGTAGTCTAGTCCAACCTGACTCTCCTGTGTCTCCATAGATCAACACCAAACTAGATAATGTAGCCTAGTCCAACCTGACTCTCCTGTGTCTCCATAGATCAACACCAAACTAGATAATGTAGTCTAGTCCAACCTGACTCTCCTGTGTCTCCATAGATCAACACCAAACTAGATAATGTAGTCTAGTCCAACCTGACTCTCCTGTGTCTCCATAGATCAACACCAAACTAGATAATGTAGTCTAGTCCAACCTGACTCTCCTGTGTCTCCATAGATCAACACCAAACTAGATAATGTAGCCTAGTCCAACCTGACTCTCCTGTGTCTCCATAGATCAACACCAAACTAGATAATGTAGTCTAGTCCAACCTGACTCTCCTGTGTCTCCATAGATCAACACCAAACTAGATAATGTAGTCTAGTCCAACCTGACTCTCCTGTGTCTCCACAGATCAACACCAAACTAGATAATGTAGTCTAGTCCAACCTGACTCTCCTGTGTCTCCATAGATCAACACCAAACTAGATAATGTAGTCTAGTCCAACCTGACTCTCCTGTGTCTCCACAGATCAACACCAAACTAGATAATGTAGTCTAGTCCAACCTGACTCTCCTGTGTCTCCATAGATCAACACCAAACTAGATAATGTAGTCTAGTCCAACCTGACTCTCCTGTGTCTCCATAGATCAACACCAAACTAGATAATGTAGTCTAGTCCAACCTGACTCTCCTGTGTCTCCACAGATCAACACCAAACTAGATAATGTAGTCTAGTCCAACCTGACTCTCCTGTGTCTCCACAGATCAACACCAAACTAGATAATGTAGTCTAGTCCAACCTGACTCTCCTGTGTCTCCATAGATCAACACCAAACTAGATAATGTAGTCTAGTCCAACCTGACTCTCCTGTGTCTCCATAGATCAACACCAAACTAGATAATGTAGTCTAGTCCAACCTGACTCTCCTGTGTCTCCATAGATCAACACCAAACTAGATAATGTAGTCTAGTCCAACCTGACTCTCCTGTGTCTCCATAGATCAACACCAAACTAGATAATGTAGCCTAGTCCAACCTGACTCTCCTGTGTCTCCATAGATCAACACCAAACTAGATAATGTAGTCTAGTCCAACCTGACTCTCCTGTGTCTCCACAGATCAACACCAAACTAGATAATGTAGTCTAGTCCAACCTGACTCTCCTGTGTCTCCACAGATCAACACCAAACTAGATAATGTAGCCTAGTCCAACCTGACTCTCCTGTGTCTCCATAGATCAACACCAAACTAGATAATGTAGTCTAGTCCAACCTGACTCTCCTGTGTCTCCATAGATCAACACCAAACTAGATAATGTAGCCTAGTCCAACCTGACTCTCCTGTGTCTCCATAGATCAACACCAAACTAGATAATGTAGTCTAGTCCAACCTGACTCTCCTGTGTCTCCATAGATCAACACCAAACTAGATAATGTAGTCTAGTCCAACCTGACTCTCCTGTGTCTCCATAGATCAACACCAAACTAGATAATGTAGTCTAGTCCAACCTGACTCTCCTGTGTCTCCATAGATCAACACCAAACTAGATAATGTAGCCTAGTCCAACCTGACTCTCCTGTGTCTCCATAGATCAACACCAAACTAGATAATGTAGTCTAGTCCAACCTGACTCTCCTGTGTCTCCATAGATCAACACCAAACTAGATAATGTAGTCTAGTCCAACCTGACTCTCCTGTGTCTCCACAGATCAACACCAAACTAGATAATGTAGCCTAGTCCAACCTGACTCTCCTGTGTCTCCATAGATCAACACCAAACTAGATAATGTAGTCTAGTCCAACCTGACTCTCCTGTGTCTCCATAGATCAACACCAAACTAGATAATGTAGTCTAGTCCAACCTGACTCTCCTGTGTCTCCATAGATCAACACCAAACTAGATAATGTAGTCTAGTCCAACCTGACTCTCCTGTGTCTCCATAGATCAACACCAAACTAGATAATGTAGCCTAGTCCAACCTGACTCTCCTGTGTCTCCATAGATCAACACCAAACTAGATAATGTAGTCTAGTCCAACCTGACTCTCCTGTGTCTCCACAGATCAACACCAAACTAGATAATGTAGTCTAGTCCAACCTGACTCTCCTGTGTCTCCATAGATCAACACCAAACTAGATAATGTAGCCTAGTCCAACCTGACTCTCCTGTGTCTCCATAGATCAACACCAAACTAGATAATGTAGTCTAGTCCAACCTGACTCTCCTGTGTCTCCATAGATCAACACCAAACTAGATAATGTAGTCTAGTCCAACCTGACTCTCCTGTGTCTCCATAGATCAACACCAAACTAGATAATGTAGTCTAGTCCAACCTGACTCTCCTGTGTCTCCATAGATCAACACCAAACTAGATAATGTAGCCTAGTCCAACCTGACTCTCCTGTGTCTCCATAGATCAACACCAAACTAGATAATGTAGTCTAGTCCAACCTGACTCTCCTGTGTCTCCATAGATCAACACCAAACTAGATAATGTAGCCTAGTCCAACCTGACTCTCCTGTGTCTCCATAGATCAACACCAAACTAGATAATGTAGTCTAGTCCAACCTGACTCTCCTGTGTCTCCATAGATCAACACCAAACTAGATAATGTAGTCTAGTCCAACCTGACTCTCCTGTGTCTCCATAGATCAACACCAAACTAGATAATGTAGTCTAGTCCAACCTGACTCTCCTGTGTCTCCATAGATCAACACCAAACTAGATAATGTAGCCTAGTCCAACCTGACTCTCCTGTGTCTCCACAGATCAACACCAAACTAGATAATGTAGTCTAGTCCAACCTGACTCTCCTGTGTCTCCATAGATCAACACCAAACTAGATAATGTAGTCTAGTCCAACCTGACTCTCCTGTGTCTCCACAGATCAACACCAAACTAGATAATGTAGTCTAGTCCAACCTGACTCTCCTGTGTCTCCATAGATCAACACCAAACTAGATAATGTAGTCTAGTCCAACCTGACTCTCCTGTGTCTCCATAGATCAACACCAAACTAGATAATGTAGCCTAGTCCAACCTGACTCTCCTGTGTCTCCATAGATCAACACCAAACTAGATAATGTAGTCTAGTCCAACCTGACTCTCCTGTGTCTCCATAGATCAACACCAAACTAGATAATGTAGTCTAGTCCAACCTGACTCTCCTGTGTCTCCATAGATCAACACCAAACTAGATAATGTAGTCTAGTCCAACCTGACTCTCCTGTGTCTCCATAGATCAACACCAAACTAGATAATGTAGTCTAGTCCAACCTGACTCTCCTGTGTCTCCATAGATCAACACCAAACTAGATAATGTAGTCTAGTCCAACGCTACTCTCCTGTGTCTCCATAGATCAACACCAAACTAGATAATGTAGTCTAGTCCAACCTGACTCTCCTGTGTCTCCATAGATCAACACCAAACTAGATAATGTAGCCTAGTCCAACCTGACTCTCCTGTGTCTCCATAGATCAACACCAAACTAGATAATGTAGTCTAGTCCAACCTGACTCTCCTGTGTCTCCATAGATCAACACCAAACTAGATAATGTAGTCTAGTCCAACCTGACTCTCCTGTGTCTCCATAGATCAACACCAAACTAGATAATGTAGTCTAGTCCAACCTGACTCTCCTGTGTCTCCATAGATCAACACCAAACTAGATAATGTAGTCTAGTCCAACCTGACTCTCCTGTGTCTCCATAGATCAACACCAAACTAGATAATGTAGTCTAGTCCAACCTGACTCTCCTGTGTCTCCACAGATCAACACCAAACTAGATAATGTAGTCTAGTCCAACCTGACTCTCCTGTGTCTCCACAGATCAACACCAAACTAGATAATGTAGTCTAGTCCAACCTGACTCTCCTGTGTCTCCATAGATCAACACCAAACTAGATAATGTAGTCTAGTCCAACCTGACTCTCCTGTGTCTCCATAGATCAACACCAAACTAGATAATGTAGCCTAGTCCAACCTGACTCTCTGTGTCTCCACAGATCAACACCAAACTAGATAATGTAGTCTAGTCCAACCTGACTCTCCTGTGTCTCCACAGATCAACACCAAACTAGATAATGTAGTCTAGTCCAACCTGACTCTCCTGTGTCTCCATAGATCAACACCAAACTAGATAATGTAGCCTAGTCCAACCTGACTCTCCTGTGTCTCCATAGATCAACACCAAACTAGATAATGTAGCCTAGTCCAACCTGACTCTCCTGTGTCTCCACAGATCAACACCAAACTAGATAATGTAGTCTAGTCCAACCTGACTCTCCTGTGTCTCCACAGATCAACACCAAACTAGATAATGAGCCTAGTCCAACCTGACTCTCCTGTGTCTCCATAGATCAACACCAAACTAGATAATGTAGCCTAGTCCAACCTGACTCTCCTGTGTCTCCACAGATCAACACCAAACTAGATAATGTAGCCTAGTCCAACCTGACTCTCCTGTGTCTCCATAGATCAACACCAAACTAGATAATGTAGCTAGTCCAACCTGACTCTCCTGTGTCTCCATAGATCAACACCAAACTAGATAATGTAGTCTAGTCCAACCTGACTCTCCTGTGTCTCCATAGATCAACACCAAACTAGATAATGTAGTTCTAGTCCAACCTGACTCTCCTGTGTCTCCATAGATCAACACCAAACTAGATAATGTAGCCTAGTCCAACCTGACTCTCCTGTGTCTCCACAGATCAACACCAAACTAGATAATGTAGTCTAGTCCAACCTGACTCTCCTGTGTCTCCATAGATCAACACCAAACTAGATAATGTAGCCTAGTCCAACCTGACTCTCCTGTGTCTCCATAGATCAACACCAAACTAGATAATGTAGTCTAGTCCAACCTGACTCTCCTGTGTCTCCACAGATCAACACCAAACTAGATAATGTAGTCTAGTCCAACCTGACTCTCCTGTGTCTCCATAGATCAACACCAAACTAGATAATGTAGCTCTAGTCCAACCTGACTCTCCTGTGTCTCCACAGATCAACACCAAACTAGATAATGTAGCCTAGTCCAACCTGACTCTCCTGTGTCTCCACAGATCAACACCAAACTAGATAATGTAGTCTAGTCCAACCTGACTCTCCTGTGTCTCCACAGATCAACACCAAACTAGATAATGTCTAGTCCAACCTGACTCTCCTGTGTCTCCATAGATCAACACCAAACTAGATAATGTAGCCTAGTCCAACCTGACTCTCCTGTGTCTCCATAGATCAACACCAAACTAGATAATGTAGTCTAGTCCAACCTGACTCTCCTGTGTCTCCATAGATCAACACCAAACTAGATAATGTAGTCTAGTCCAACCTGACTCTCCTGTGTCTCCATAGATCAACACCAAACTAGATAATGTAGTCTAGTCCAACCTGACTCTCCTGTGTCTCCATAGATCAACACCAAACTAGATAATGTAGCTCTAGTCCAACCTGACTCTCCTGTGTCTCCATAGATCAACACCAAACTAGATAATGTAGTCTAGTCCAACCTGACTCTCCTGTGTCTCCATAGATCAACACCAAACTAGATAATGTAGTCTAGTCCAACCTGACTCTCCTGTGTCTCCATAGATCAACACCAAACTAGATAATGTAGTCTAGTCCAACCTGACTCTCCTGTGTCTCCATAGATCAACACCAAACTAGATAATGTAGTCTAGTCCAACCTGACTCTCCTGTGTCTCCATAGATCAACACCAAACTAGATAATGTAGCCTAGTCCAACCTGACTCTCCTGTGTCTCCACAGATCAACACCAAACTAGATAATGTAGTCTAGTCCAACCTGACTCTCCTGTGTCTCCATAGATCAACACCAAACTAGATAATGTAGTCCTAGTCCAACCTGACTCTCCTGTGTCTCCATAGATCAACACCAAACTAGATAATGTAGTCTAGTCCAACCTGACTCTCCTGTGTCTCCATAGATCAACACCAAACTAGATAATGTAGTCTAGTCCAACCTGACTCTCCTGTGTCTCCACAGATCAACACCAAACTAGATAATGTAGTCTAGTCCAACCTGACTCTCCTGTGTCTCCATAGATCAACACCAAACTAGATAATGTAGTCTAGTCCAACCTGACTCTCCTGTGTCTCCATAGATCAACACCAAACTAGATAATGTAGTCTAGTCCAACCTGACTCTCCTGTGTCTCCATAGATCAACACCAAACTAGATAATGTAGTCTAGTCCAACCTGACTCTCCTGTGTCTCCATAGATCAACACCAAACTAGATAATGTAGTCTAGTCCAACCTGACTCTCCTGTGTCTCCATAGATCAACACCAAACTAGATAATGTAGTCTAGTCCAACCTGACTCTCCTGTGTCTCCATAGATCAACACCAAACTAGATAATGTAGCCTAGTCCAACCTGACTCTCCTGTGTCTCCATAGATCAACACCAAACTAGATAATGTAGTCTAGTCCAACCTGACTCTCCTGTGTCTCCACAGATCAACACCAAACTAGATAATGTAGCCTAGTCCAACCTGACTCTCCTGTGTCTCCACAGATCAACACCAAACTAGATAATGTAGTCTAGTCCAACCTGACTCTCCTGTGTCTCCATAGATCAACACCAAACTAGATAATGTAGTCTAGTCCAACCTGACTCTCCTGTGTCTCCACAGATCAACACCAAACTAGATAATGTAGCCTAGTCCAACCTGACTCTCCTGTGTCTCCATAGATCAACACCAAACTAGATAATGTAGTCTAGTCCAACCTGACTCTCCTGTGTCTCCATAGATCAACACCAAACTAGATAATGTAGTCTAGTCCAACCTGACTCTCCTGTGTCTCCATAGATCAACACCAAACTAGATAATGTAGTCTAGTCCAACCTGACTCTCCTGTGTCTCCATAGATCAACACCAAACTAGATAATGTAGTCTAGTCAACCTGACTCTCCTGTGTCTCCATAGATCAACACCAAACTAGATAATGTAGTCTAGTCCAACCTGACTCTCCTGTGTCTCCATAGATCAACACCAAACTAGATAATGTAGTCTAGTCCAACCTGACTCTCCTGTGTCTCCATAGATCAACACCAAACTAGATAATGTAGCCTAGTCCAACCTGACTCTCCTGTGTCTCCATAGATCAACACCAAACTAGATAATGTAGTCTAGTCCAACCTGACTCTCCTGTGTCTCCATAGATCAACACCAAACTAGATAATGTAGTCTAGTCCAACCTGACTCTCCTGTGTCTCCACAGATCAACACCAAACTAGATAATGTAGTCTAGTCCAACCTGACTCTCCTGTGTCTCCATAGATCAACACCAAACTAGATAATGTAGTCTAGTCCAACCTGACTCTCCTGTGTCTCCACAGATCAACACCAAACTAGATAATGTAGTCTAGTCCAACCTGACTCTCCTGTGTCTCCATAGATCAACACCAAACTAGATAATGTAGTCTAGTCCAACCTGACTCTCCTGTGTCTCCATAGATCAACACCAAACTAGATAATGTAGCCTAGTCCAACCTGACTCTCCTGTGTCTCCATAGATCAACACCAAACTAGATAATGTAGCCTAGTCCAACCTGACTCTCCTGTGTCTCCATAGATCAACACCAAACTAGATAATGTAGCCTAGTCCAACCTGACTCTCCTGTGTCTCCATAGATCAACACCAAACTAGATAATGTAGTCTAGTCCAACCTGACTCTCCTGTGTCTCCATAGATCAACACCAAACTAGATAATGTAGCCTAGTCCAACCTGACTCTCCTGTGTCTCCATAGATCAACACCAAACTAGATAATGTAGTCTAGTCCAACCTGACTCTCCTGTGTCTCCATAGATCAACACCAAACTAGATAATGTAGTCCTAGTCCAACCTGACTCTCCTGTGTCTCCATAGATCAACACCAAACTAGATAATGTAGCCTAGTCCAACCTGACTCTCCTGTGTCTCCATAGATCAACACCAAACTAGATAATGTAGTCTAGTCCAACCTGACTCTCCTGTGTCTCCACAGATCAACACCAAACTAGATAATGTAGTCTAGTCCAACCTGACTCTCCTGTGTCTCCATAGATCAACACCAAACTAGATAATGTAGCCTAGTCCAACCTGACTCTCCTGTGTCTCCATAGATCAACACCAAACTAGATAATGTAGTCTAGTCCAACCTGACTCTCCTGTGTCTCCATAGATCAACACCAAACTAGATAATGTAGTCTAGTCCAACCTGACTCTCCTGTGTCTCCATAGATCAACACCAAACTAGATAATGTAGCCTAGTCCAACCTGACTCTCCTGTGTCTCCATAGATCAACACCAAACTAGATAATGTAGCCTAGTCCAACCTGACTCTCCTGTGTCTCCATAGATCAACACCAAACTAGATAATGTAGTCTAGTCCAACCTGACTCTCCTGTGTCTCCATAGATCAACACCAAACTAGATAATGTAGTCTAGTCCAACCTGACTCTCCTGTGTCTCCATAGATCAACACCAAACTAGATAATGTAGTCTAGTCCAACCTGACTCTCCTGTGTCTCCATAGATCAACACCAAACTAGATAATGTAGTCTAGTCCAACCTGACTCTCCTGTGTCTCCATAGATCAACACCAAACTAGATAATGTAGTCTAGTCCAACCTGACTCTCTGTGTCTCCATAGATCAACACCAAACTAGATAATGTAGTCTAGTCCAACCTGACTCTCCTGTGTCTCCATAGATCAACACCAAACTAGATAATGTAGTCTAGTCCAACCTCACTCTCCTGTGTCTCCATAGATCAACACCAAACTAGATAATGTAGTCTAGTCCAACCTGACTCTCCTGTGTCTCCATAGATCAACACCAAACTAGATAATGTAGTCTAGTCCAACCTGACTCTCCTGTGTCTCCATAGATCAACACCAAACTAGATAATGTAGCCTAGTCCAACCTGACTCTCCTGTGTCTCCATAGATCAACACCAAACTAGATAATGTAGCCTAGTCCAACCTGACTCTCCTGTGTCTCCATAGATCAACACCAAACTAGATAATGTAGCCTAGTCCAACCTGACTCTCCTGTGTCTCCACAGATCAACACCAAACTAGATAATGTAGTCTAGTCCAACCTGACTCTCCTGTGTCTCCATAGATCAACACCAAACTAGATAATGTAGTCTAGTCCAACCTGACTCTCCTGTGTCTCCATAGATCAACACCAAACTAGATAATGTAGTCTAGTCCAACCTGACTCTCCTGTGTCTCCATAGATCAACACCAAACTAGATAATGTAGTCTAGTCCAACCTGACTCTCCTGTGTCTCCATAGATCAACACCAAACTAGATAATGTAGTCTAGTCCAACCTGACTCTCCTGTGTCTCCATAGATCAACACCAAACTAGATAATGTAGTCTAGTCCAACCTGACTCTCCTGTGTCTCCATAGATCAACACCAAACTAGATAATGTAGCCTAGTCCAACCTGACTCTCCTGTGTCTCCATAGATCAACACCAAACTAGATAATGTAGCCTAGTCCAACCTGACTCTCCTGTGTCTCCATAGATCAACACCAAACTAGATAATGTAGCCTAGTCCAACCTGACTCTCCTGTGTCTCCATAGATCAACACCAAACTAGATAATGTAGCCTAGTCCAACCTGACTCTCCTGTGTCTCCATAGATCAACACCAAACTAGATAATGTAGTCTAGTCCAACCTGACTCTCCTGTGTCTCCATAGATCAACACCAAACTAGATAATGTAGTCTAGTCCAACCTGACTCTCCTGTGTCTCCATAGATCAACACCAAACTAGATAATGTAGCCTAGTCCAACCTGACTCTCCTGTGTCTCCATAGATCAACACCAAACTAGATAATGTAGCCTAGTCCAACCTGACTCTCCTGTGTCTCCATAGATCAACACCAAACTAGATAATGTAGTCTAGTCCAACCTGACTCTCCTGTGTCTCCATAGATCAACACCAAACTAGATAATGTAGTCTAGTCCAACCTGACTCTCCTGTGTCTCCATAGATCAACACCAAACTAGATAATGTAGTCTAGTCCAACCTGACTCTCCTGTGTCTCCATAGATCAACACCAAACTAGATAATGTAGTCTAGTCCAACCTGACTCTCCTGTGTCTCCATAGATCAACACCAAACTAGATAATGTAGCCTAGTCCAACCTGACTCTCCTGTGTCTCCATAGATCAACACCAAACTAGATAATGTAGCCTAGTCCAACCTGACTCTCCTGTGTCTCCATAGATCAACACCAAACTAGATAATGTAGTCTAGTCCAACCTGACTCTCCTGTGTCTCCATAGATCAACACCAAACTAGATAATGTAGTCTAGTCCAACCTGACTCTCCTGTGTCTCCACAGATCAACACCAAACTAGATAATGTAGTCTAGTCCAACCTGACTCTCCTGTGTCTCCATAGATCAACACCAAACTAGATAATGTAGCCTAGTCCAACCTGACTCTCCTGTGTCTCCATAGATCAACACCAAACTAGATAATGTAGTCTAGTCCAACCTGACTCTCCTGTGTCTCCATAGATCAACACCAAACTAGATAATGTAGCCTAGTCCAACCTGACTCTCCTGTGTCTCCATAGATCAACACCAAACTAGATAATGTAGCCTAGTCCAACCTGACTCTCCTGTGTCTCCATAGATCAACACCAAACTAGATAATGTAGTCTAGTCCAACCTGACTCTCCTGTGTCTCCATAGATCAACACCAAACTAGATAATGTAGTCTAGTCCAACCTGACTCTCCTGTGTCTCCATAGATCAACACCAAACTAGATAATGTAGTCTAGTCCAACCTGACTCTCCTGTGTCTCCACAGATCAACACCAAACTAGATAATGTAGTCTAGTCCAACCTGACTCTCCTGTGTCTCCATAGATCAACACCAAACTAGATAATGTAGTCTAGTCCAACCTGACTCTCCTGTGTCTCCATAGATCAACACCAAACTAGATAATGTAGTCTAGTCCAACCTGACTCTCCTGTGTCTCCATAGATCAACACCAAACTAGATAATGTAGTCTAGTCCAACCTGACTCTCCTGTGTCTCCATAGATCAACACCAAACTAGATAATGTAGTCTAGTCCAACCTGACTCTCCTGTGTCTCCATAGATCAACACCAAACTAGATAATGTAGTCTAGTCCAACCTGACTCTCCTGTGTCTCCATAGATCAACACCAAACTAGATAATGTAGCCTAGTCCAACCTGACTCTCCTGTGTCTCCATAGATCAACACCAAACTAGATAATGTAGTCTAGTCCAACCTGACTCTCCTGTGTCTCCATAGATCAACACCAAACTAGATAATGTAGTCTAGTCCAACCTGACTCTCCTGTGTCTCCATAGATCAACACCAAACTAGATAATGTAGCCTAGTCCAACCTGACTCTCCTGTGTCTCCATAGATCAACACCAAACTAGATAATGTAGTCTAGTCCAACCTGACTCTCCTGTGTCTCCATAGATCAACACCAAACTAGATAATGTAGTCTAGTCCAACCTGACTCTCCTGTGTCTCCATAGATCAACACCAAACTAGATAATGTAGTCTAGTCCAACCTGACTCTCCTGTGTCTCCATAGATCAACACCAAACTAGATAATGTAGCCTAGTCCAACCTGACTCTCCTGTGTCTCCATAGATCAACACCAAACTAGATAATGTAGCCTAGTCCAACCTGACTCTCCTGTGTCTCCATAGATCAACACCAAACTAGATAATGTAGTCTAGTCCAACCTGACTCTCCTGTGTCTCCATAGATCAACACCAAACTAGATAATGTAGCCTAGTCCAACCTGACTCTCCTGTGTCTCCATAGATCAACACCAAACTAGATAATGTAGTCTAGTCCAACCTGACTCTCCTGTGTCTCCATAGATCAACACCAAACTAGATAATGTAGTCTAGTCCAACCTGACTCTCCTGTGTCTCCATAGATCAACACCAAACTAGATAATGTAGTCTAGTCCAACCTGACTCTCCTGTGTCTCCATAGATCAACACCAAACTAGATAATGTAGTCTAGTCCAACCTGACTCTCCTGTGTCTCCATAGATCAACACCAAACTAGATAATGTAGTCTAGTCCAACCTGACTCTCCTGTGTCTCCATAGATCAACACCAAACTAGATAATGTAGTCTAGTCCAACCTGACTCTCCTGTGTCTCCATAGATCAACACCAAACTAGATAATGTAGCCTAGTCCAACCTGACTCTCCTGTGTCTCCATAGATCAACACCAAACTAGATAATGTAGCCTAGTCCAACCTGACTCTCCTGTGTCTCCATAGATCAACACCAAACTAGATAATGTAGCCTAGTCCAACCTGACTCTCCTGTGTCTCCATAGATCAACACCAAACTAGATAATGTAGTCTAGTCCAACCTGACTCTCCTGTGTCTCCATAGATCAACACCAAACTAGATAATGTAGTCTAGTCCAACCTGACTCTCCTGTGTCTCCATAGATCAACACCAAACTAGATAATGTAGCCTAGTCCAACCTGACTCTCCTGTGTCTCCATAGATCAACACCAAACTAGATAATGTAGTCTAGTCCAACCTGACTCTCCTGTGTCTCCATAGATCAACACCAAACTAGATAATGTAGCCTAGTCCAACCTGACTCTCCTGTGTCTCCATAGATCAACACCAAACTAGATAATGTAGTCTAGTCCAACCTGACTCTCCTGTGTCTCCATAGATCAACACCAAACTAGATAATGTAGCCTAGTCCAACCTGACTCTCCTGTGTCTCCATAGATCAACACCAAACTAGATAATGTAGCCTAGTCCAACCTGACTCTCCTGTGTCTCCACAGATCAACACCAAACTAGATAATGTAGTCTAGTCCAACCTGACTCTCCTGTGTCTCCATAGATCAACACCAAACTAGATAATGTAGCCTAGTCCAACCTGACTCTCCTGTGTCTCCATAGATCAACACCAAACTAGATAATGTAGTCTAGTCCAACCTGACTCTCCTGTGTCTCCATAGATCAACACCAAACTAGATAATGTAGTCTAGTCCAACCTGACTCTCCTGTGTCTCCATAGATCAACACCAAACTAGATAATGTAGTCTAGTCCAACCTGACTCTCCTGTGTCTCCATAGATCAACACCAAACTAGATAATGTAGCCTAGTCCAACCTGACTCTCCTGTGTCTCCATAGATCAACACCAAACTAGATAATGTAGTCTAGTCCAACCTGACTCTCCTGTGTCTCCATAGATCAACACCAAACTAGATAATGTAGTCTAGTCCAACCTGACTCTCCTGTGTCTCCATAGATCAACACCAAACTAGATAATGTAGTCTAGTCCAACCTGACTCTCCTGTGTCTCCATAGATCAACACCAAACTAGATAATGTAGTCTAGTCCAACCTGACTCTCCTGTGTCTCCATAGATCAACACCAAACTAGATAATGTAGCCTAGTCCAACCTGACTCTCCTGTGTCTCCATAGATCAACACCAAACTAGATAATGTAGCCTAGTCCAACCTGACTCTCCTGTGTCTCCATAGATCAACACCAAACTAGATAATGTAGTCTAGTCCAACCTGACTCTCCTGTGTCTCCATAGATCAACACCAAACTAGATAATGTAGTCTAGTCCAACCTGACTCTCCTGTGTCTCCATAGATCAACACCAAACTAGATAATGTAGCCTAGTCCAACCTGACTCTCCTGTGTCTCCATAGATCAACACCAAACTAGATAATGTAGCCTAGTCCAACCTGACTCTCCTGTGTCTCCATAGATCAACACCAAACTAGATAATGTAGCCTAGTCCAACCTGACTCTCCTGTGTCTCCATAGATCAACACCAAACTAGATAATGTAGTCTAGTCCAACCTGACTCTCCTGTGTCTCCATAGATCAACACCAAACTAGATAATGTAGCCTAGTCCAACCTGACTCTCCTGTGTCTCCATAGATCAACACCAAACTAGATAATGTAGCCTAGTCCAACCTGACTCTCCTGTGTCTCCATAGATCAACACCAAACTAGATAATGTAGCCTAGTCCAACCTGACTCTCCTGTGTCTCCATAGATCAACACCAAACTAGATAATGTAGCCTAGTCCAACCTGACTCTCCTGTGTCTCCATAGATCAACACCAAACTAGATAATGTAGCCTAGTCCAACCTGACTCTCCTGTGTCTCCATAGATCAACACCAAACTAGATAATGTAGTCTAGTCCAACCTGACTCTCCTGTGTCTCCATAGATCAACACCAAACTAGATAATGTAGCCTAGTCCAACCTGACTCTCCTGTGTCTCCATAGATCAACACCAAACTAGATAATGTAGCCTAGTCCAACCTGACTCTCCTGTGTCTCCATAGATCAACACCAAACTAGATAATGTAGTCTAGTCCAACCTGACTCTCCTGTGTCTCCATAGATCAACACCAAACTAGATAATGTAGTCTAGTCCAACCTGACTCTCCTGTGTCTCCATAGATCAACACCAAACTAGATAATGTAGTCTAGTCCAACCTGACTCTCCTGTGTCTCCATAGATCAACACCAAACTAGATAATGTAGCCTAGTCCAACCTGACTCTCCTGTGTCTCCATAGATCAACACCAAACTAGATAATGTAGTCTAGTCCAACCTGACTCTCCTGTGTCTCCATAGATCAACACCAAACTAGATAATGTAGCCTAGTCCAACCTGACTCTCCTGTGTCTCCATAGATCAACACCAAACTAGATAATGTAGTCTAGTCCAACCTGACTCTCCTGTGTCTCCATAGATCAACACCAAACTAGATAATGTAGTCTAGTCCAACCTGACTCTCCTGTGTCTCCATAGATCAACACCAAACTAGATAATGTAGTCTAGTCCAACCTGACTCTCCTGTGTCTCCATAGATCAACACCAAACTAGATAATGTAGCCTAGTCCAACCTGACTCTCCTGTGTCTCCATAGATCAACACCAAACTAGATAATGTAGCCTAGTCCAACCTGACTCTCCTGTGTCTCCATAGATCAACACCAAACTAGATAATGTAGTCTAGTCCAACCTGACTCTCCTGTGTCTCCATAGATCAACACCAAACTAGATAATGTAGCCTAGTCCAACCTGACTCTCCTGTGTCTCCATAGATCAACACCAAACTAGATAATGTAGCCTAGTCCAACCTGACTCTCCTGTGTCTCCATAGATCAACACCAAACTAGATAATGTAGTCTAGTCCAACCTGACTCTCCTGTGTCTCCATAGATCAACACCAAACTAGATAATGTAGTCTAGTCCAACCTGACTCTCCTGTGTCTCCATAGATCAACACCAAACTAGATAATGTAGTCTAGTCCAACCTGACTCTCCTGTGTCTCCATAGATCAACACCAAACTAGATAATGTAGTCTAGTCCAACCTGACTCTCCTGTGTCTCCATAGATCAACACCAAACTAGATAATGTAGTCTAGTCCAACCTGACTCTCCTGTGTCTCCATAGATCAACACCAAACTAGATAATGTAGCCTAGTCCAACCTGACTCTCCTGTGTCTCCATAGATCAACACCAAACTAGATAATGTAGTCTAGTCCAACCTGACTCTCCTGTGTCTCCATAGATCAACACCAAACTAGATAATGTAGTCTAGTCCAACCTGACTCTCCTGTGTCTCCATAGATCAACACCAAACTAGATAATGTAGTCTAGTCCAACCTGACTCTCCTGTGTCTCCATAGATCAACACCAAACTAGATAATGTAGTCTAGTCCAACCTGACTCTCCTGTGTCTCCATAGATCAACACCAAACTAGATAATGTAGTCTAGTCCAACCTGACTCTCCTGTGTCTCCATAGATCAACACCAAACTAGATAATGTAGTCTAGTCCAACCTGACTCTCCTGTGTCTCCATAGATCAACACCAAACTAGATAATGTAGTCTAGTCCAACCTGACTCTCCTGTGTCTCCATAGATCAACACCAAACTAGATAATGTAGTCTAGTCCAACCTGACTCTCCTGTGTCTCCACAGATCAACACCAAACTAGATAATGTAGTCTAGTCCAACCTGACTCTCCTGTGTCTCCATAGATCAACACCAAACTAGATAATGTAGTCTAGTCCAACCTGACTCTCCTGTGTCTCCATAGATCAACACCAAACTAGATAATGTAGTCTAGTCCAACCTGACTCTCCTGTGTCTCCATAGATCAACACCAAACTAGATAATGTAGCCTAGTCCAACCTGACTCTCCTGTGTCTCCATAGATCAACACCAAACTAGATAATGTAGTCTAGTCCAACCTGACTCTCCTGTGTCTCCATAGATCAACACCAAACTAGATAATGTAGTCTAGTCCAACCTGACTCTCCTGTGTCTCCATAGATCAACACCAAACTAGATAATGTAGCCTAGTCCAACCTGACTCTCCTGTGTCTCCATAGATCAACACCAAACTAGATAATGTAGCCTAGTCCAACCTGACTCTCCTGTGTCTCCATAGATCAACACCAAACTAGATAATGTAGCCTAGTCCAACCTGACTCTCCTGTGTCTCCATAGATCAACACCAAACTAGATAATGTAGTCTAGTCCAACCTGACTCTCCTGTGTCTCCATAGATCAACACCAAACTAGATAATGTAGCCTAGTCCAACCTGACTCTCCTGTGTCTCCATAGATCAACACCAAACTAGATAATGTAGTCTAGTCCAACCTGACTCTCCTGTGTCTCCATAGATCAACACCAAACTAGATAATGTAGTCTAGTCCAACCTGACTCTCCTGTGTCTCCATAGATCAACACCAAACTAGATAATGTAGCCTAGTCCAACCTGACTCTCCTGTGTCTCCATAGATCAACACCAAACTAGATAATGTAGCCTAGTCCAACCTGACTCTCCTGTGTCTCCATAGATCAACACCAAACTAGATAATGTAGCCTAGTCCAACCTGACTCTCCTGTGTCTCCATAGATCAACACCAAACTAGATAATGTAGTCTAGTCCAACCTGACTCTCCTGTGTCTCCATAGATCAACACCAAACTAGATAATGTAGTCTAGTCCAACCTGACTCTCCTGTGTCTCCATAGATCAACACCAAACTAGATAATGTAGCCTAGTCCAACCTGACTCTCCTGTGTCTCCATAGATCAACACCAAACTAGATAATGTAGCCTAGTCCAACCTGACTCTCCTGTGTCTCCATAGATCAACACCAAACTAGATAATGTAGCCTAGTCCAACCTGACTCTCCTGTGTCTCCATAGATCAACACCAAACTAGATAATGTAGTCTAGTCCAACCTGACTCTCCTGTGTCTCCATAGATCAACACCAAACTAGATAATGTAGTCTAGTCCAACCTGACTCTCCTGTGTCTCCATAGATCAACACCAAACTAGATAATGTAGCCTAGTCCAACCTGACTCTCCTGTGTCTCCATAGATCAACACCAAACTAGATAATGTAGTCTAGTCCAACCTGACTCTCCTGTGTCTCCATAGATCAACACCAAACTAGATAATGTAGCCTAGTCCAACCTGACTCTCCTGTGTCTCCATAGATCAACACCAAACTAGATAATGTAGCCTAGTCCAACCTGACTCTCCTGTGTCTCCATAGATCAACACCAAACTAGATAATGTAGCCTAGTCCAACCTGACTCTCCTGTGTCTCCATAGATCAACACCAAACTAGATAATGTAGCCTAGTCCAACCTGACTCTCCTGTGTCTCCATAGATCAACACCAAACTAGATAATGTAGCCTAGTCCAACCTGACTCTCCTGTGTCTCCATAGATCAACACCAAACTAGATAATGTAGTCTAGTCCAACCTGACTCTCCTGTGTCTCCACAGATCAACACCAAACTAGATAATGTAGCCTAGTCCAACCTGACTCTCCTGTGTCTCCATAGATCAACACCAAACTAGATAATGTAGTCTAGTCCAACCTGACTCTCCTGTGTCTCCATAGATCAACACCAAACTAGATAATGTAGTCTAGTCCAACCTGACTCTCCTGTGTCTCCATAGATCAACACCAAACTAGATAATGTAGTCTAGTCCAACCTGACTCTCCTGTGTCTCCATAGATCAACACCAAACTAGATAATGTAGCCTAGTCCAACCTGACTCTCCTGTGTCTCCATAGATCAACACCAAACTAGATAATGTAGCCTAGTCCAACCTGACTCTCCTGTGTCTCCACAGATCAACACCAAACTAGATAATGTAGTCTAGTCCAACCTGACTCTCCTGTGTCTCCATAGATCAACACCAAACTAGATAATGTAGTCTAGTCCAACCTGACTCTCCTGTGTCTCCATAGATCAACACCAAACTAGATAATGTAGCCTAGTCCAACCTGACTCTCCTGTGTCTCCACAGATCAACACCAAACTAGATAATGTAGTCTAGTCCAACCTGACTCTCCTGTGTCTCCATAGATCAACACCAAACTAGATAATGTAGTCTAGTCCAACCTGACTCTCCTGTGTCTCCATAGATCAACACCAAACTAGATAAGAGTGCCTAGTCCAACCTGACTCTCCTGTGTCTCCACGATCAACACCAAACTAGATAATGTAGTCTAGTCCAACCTGACTCTCCTGTGTCTCCATAGATCAACACCAAACTAGATAATGTAGCCTAGTCCAACCTGACTCTCCTGTGTCTCCATAGATCAACACCAAACTAGATAATGTAGCTCTAGTCCAACCTGACTCTCCTGTGTCTCCATAGATCAACACCAAACTAGATAATGTAGCCTAGTCCAACCTGACTCTCCTGTGTCTCCATAGATCAACACCAAACTAGATAATGTAGCCTAGTCCAACCTGACTCTCCTGTGTCTCCATAGATCAACACCAAACTAGATAATGTAGTCTAGTCCAACCTGACTCTCCTGTGTCTCCACAGATCAACACCAAACTAGATAATGTAGCCTAGTCCAACCTGACTCTCCTGTGTCTCCACAGATCAACACCAAACTAGATAATGTAGTCTAGTCCAACCTCACTCTCCTGTGTCTCCATAGATCAACACCAAACTAGATAATGTAGTCTAGTCCAACCTGACTCTCCTGTGTCTCCATAGATCAACACCAAACTAGATAATGTAGTCTAGTCCAACCTGACTCTCCTGTGTCTCCATAGATCAACACCAAACTAGATAATGTAGTCTAGTCCAACCTGACTCTCCTGTGTCTCCATAGATCAACACCAAACTAGATAATGTAGTCTAGTCCAACCTGACTCTCCTGTGTCTCCATAGATCAACACCAAACTAGATAATGTAGTCTAGTCCAACCTGACTCTCCTGTGTCTCCATAGATCAACACCAAACTAGATAATGTAGTCTAGTCCAACCTGACTCTCCTGTGTCTCCATAGATCAACACCAAACTAGATAATGTAGTCTAGTCCAACCTGACTCTCCTGTGTCTCCATAGATCAACACCAAACTAGATAATGTAGCCTAGTCCAACCTGACTCTCCTGTGTCTCCATAGATCAACACCAAACTAGATAATGTAGCCTAGTCCAACCTGACTCTCCTGTGTCTCCATAGATCAACACCAAACTAGATAATGTAGCCTAGTCCAACCTGACTCTCCTGTGTCTCCATAGATCAACACCAAACTAGATAATGTAGCCTAGTCCAACCTGACTCTCCTGTGTCTCCATAGATCAACACCAAACTAGATAATGTAGTCTAGTCCAACCTGACTCTCCTGTGTCTCCATAGATCAACACCAAACTAGATAATGTAGTCTAGTCCAACCTGACTCTCCTGTGTCTCCATAGATCAACACCAAACTAGATAATGTAGCCTAGTCCAACCTGACTCTCCTGTGTCTCCATAGATCAACACCAAACTAGATAATGTAGCCTAGTCCAACCTGACTCTCCTGTGTCTCCATAGATCAACACCAAACTAGATAATGTAGCCTAGTCCAACCTGACTCTCCTGTGTCTCCATAGATCAACACCAAACTAGATAATGTAGCCTAGTCCAACCTGACTCTCCTGTGTCTCCATAGATCAACACCAAACTAGATAATGTAGTCTAGTCCAACCTCGACTCTCCTGTGTCTCCATAGATCAACACCAAACTAGATAATGTAGTCTAGTCCAACCTCACTCTCCTGTGTCTCCATAGATCAACACCAAACTAGATAATGTAGTCTAGTCCAACCTGACTCTCCTGTGTCTCCATAGATCAACACCAAACTAGATAATGTAGTCTAGTCCAACCTGACTCTCCTGTGTCTCCATAGATCAACACCAAACTAGATAATGTAGCCTAGTCCAACCTGACTCTCCTGTGTCTCCATAGATCAACACCAAACTAGATAATGTAGTCTAGTCCAACCTGACTCTCCTGTGTCTCCATAGATCAACACCAAACTAGATAATGTAGTCTAGTCCAACCTGACTCTCCTGTGTCTCCATAGATCAACACCAAACTAGATAATGTAGCCTAGTCCAACCTGACTCTCCTGTGTCTCCATCGATCAACACCAAACTAGATAATGTAGCCTAGTCCAACCTGACTCTCCTGTGTCTCCACAGATCAACACCAAACTAGATAATGTAGTCTAGTCCAACCTGACTCTCCTGTGTCTCCATAGATCAACACCAAACTAGATAATGTAGCCTAGTCCAACCTGACTCTCCTGTGTCTCCATAGATCAACACCAAACTAGATAATGTAGCCTAGTCCAACCTGACTCTCCTGTGTCTCCATAGATCAACACCAAACTAGATAATGTAGTCTAGTCCAACCTGACTCTCCTGTGTCTCCATAGATCAACACCAAACTAGATAATGTAGTCTAGTCCAACCTGACTCTCCTGTGTCTCCATAGATCAACACCAAACTAGATAATGTAGTCTAGTCCAACCTGACTCTCCTGTGTCTCCATAGATCAACACCAAACTAGATAATGTAGCCTAGTCCAACCTGACTCTCCTGTGTCTCCATAGATCAACACCAAACTAGATAATGTAGTCTAGTCCAACCTGACTCTCCTGTGTCTCCATAGATCAACACCAAACTAGATAATGTAGTCTAGTCCAACCTGACTCTCCTGTGTCTCCATAGATCAACACCAAACTAGATAATGTAGTCTAGTCCAACCTGACTCTCCTGTGTCTCCATAGATCAACACCAAACTAGATAATGTAGTCTAGTCCAACCTCGACTCTCCTGTGTCTCCATAGATCAACACCAAACTAGATAATGTAGTCTAGTCCAACCTGACTCTCCTGTGTCTCCATAGATCAACACCAAACTAGATAATGTAGCCTAGTCCAACCTGACTCTCCTGTGTCTCCATAGATCAACACCAAACTAGATAATGTAGTCTAGTCCAACCTGACTCTCCTGTGTCTCCATAGATCAACACCAAACTAGATAATGTAGTCTAGTCCAACCTGACTCTCCTGTGTCTCCATAGATCAACACCAAACTAGATAATGTAGCCTAGTCCAACCTGACTCTCCTGTGTCTCCATAGATCAACACCAAACTAGATAATGTAGTCTAGTCCAACCTGACTCTCCTGTGTCTCCATAGATCAACACCAAACTAGATAATGTAGCCTAGTCCAACCTGACTCTCCTGTGTCTCCATAGATCAACACCAAACTAGATAATGTAGCCTAGTCCAACCTGACTCTCCTGTGTCTCCATAGATCAACACCAAACTAGATAATGTAGTCTAGTCCAACCTGACTCTCCTGTGTCTCCATAGATCAACACCAAACTAGATAATGTAGTCTAGTCCAACCTGACTCTCCTGTGTCTCCATAGATCAACACCAAACTAGATAATGTAGTCTAGTCCAACCTGACTCTCCTGTGTCTCCACAGATCAACACCAAACTAGATAATGTAGCCTAGTCCAACCTGACTCTCCTGTGTCTCCATAGATCAACACCAAACTAGATAATGTAGTCTAGTCCAACCTGACTCTCCTGTGTCTCCATAGATCAACACCAAACTAGATAATGTAGTCTAGTCCAACCTGACTCTCCTGTGTCTCCATAGATCAACACCAAACTAGATAATGTAGTCTAGTCCAACCTCACTCTCCTGTGTCTCCATAGATCAACACCAAACTAGATAATGTAGTCTAGTCCAACCTGACTCTCCTGTGTCTCCATAGATCAACACCAAACTAGATAATGTAGTCTAGTCCAACCTGACTCTCCTGTGTCTCCATAGATCAACACCAAACTAGATAATGTAGTCTAGTCCAACCTGACTCTCCTGTGTCTCCATAGATCAACACCAAACTAGATAATGTAGTCTAGTCCAACCTGACTCTCCTGTGTCTCCATAGATCAACACCAAACTAGATAATGTAGCCTAGTCCAACCTGACTCTCCTGTGTCTCCATAGATCAACACCAAACTAGATAATGTAGCCTAGTCCAACCTGACTCTCCTGTGTCTCCATAGATCAACACCAAACTAGATAATGTAGCCTAGTCCAACCTGACTCTCCTGTGTCTCCATAGATCAACACCAAACTAGATAATGTAGTCTAGTCCAACCTGACTCTCCTGTGTCTCCATAGATCAACACCAAACTAGATAATGTAGCCTAGTCCAACCTGACTCTCCTGTGTCTCCATAGATCAACACCAAACTAGATAATGTAGCCTAGTCCAACCTGACTCTCCTGTGTCTCCATAGATCAACACCAAACTAGATAATGTAGTCTAGTCCAACCTGACTCTCCTGTGTCTCCATAGATCAACACCAAACTAGATAATGTAGTCTAGTCCAACCTGACTCTCCTGTGTCTCCATAGATCAACACCAAACTAGATAATGTAGCCTAGTCCAACCTGACTCTCCTGTGTCTCCATAGATCAACACCAAACTAGATAATGTAGCCTAGTCCAACCTGACTCTCCTGTGTCTCCATAGATCAACACCAAACTAGATAATGTAGCCTAGTCCAACCTGACTCTCCTGTGTCTCCATAGATCAACACCAAACTAGATAATGTAGCCTAGTCCAACCTGACTCTCCTGTGTCTCCACAGATCAACACCAAACTAGATAATGTAGCTCTAGTCCAACCTGACTCTCCTGTGTCTCCATAGATCAACACCAAACTAGATAATGTAGCCTAGTCCAACCTGACTCTCCTGTGTCTCCATAGATCAACACCAAACTAGATAATGTAGCCTAGTCCAACCTGACTCTCCTGTGTCTCCATAGATCAACACCAAACTAGATAATGTAGCCTAGTCCAACCTCACTCTCCTGTGTCTCCATAGATCAACACCAAACTAGATAATGTAGTCTAGTCCAACCTGACTCTCCTGTGTCTCCATAGATCAACACCAAACTAGATAATGTAGTCTAGTCCAACCTGACTCTCCTGTGTCTCCATAGATCAACACCAAACTAGATAATGTAGTCTAGTCCAACCTGACTCTCCTGTGTCTCCATAGATCAACACCAAACTAGATAATGTAGCCTAGTCCAACCTGACTCTCCTGTGTCTCCATAGATCAACACCAAACTAGATAATGTAGCCTAGTCCAACCTGACTCTCCTGTGTCTCCATAGATCAACACCAAACTAGATAATGTAGCCTAGTCCAACCTGACTCTCCTGTGTCTCCATAGATCAACACCAAACTAGATAATGTAGCCTAGTCCAACCTGACTCTCCTGTGTCTCCATAGATCAACACCAAACTAGATAATGTAGTCTAGTCCAACCTGACTCTCCTGTGTCTCCATAGATCAACACCAAACTAGATAATGTAGCCTAGTCCAACCTGACTCTCCTGTGTCTCCACAGATCAACACCAAACTAGATAATGTAGTCTAGTCCAACCTGACTCTCCTGTGTCTCCATAGATCAACACCAAACTAGATAATGTAGCCTAGTCCAACCTGACTCTCCTGTGTCTCCATAGATCAACACCAAACTAGATAATGTAGTCTAGTCCAACCTGACTCTCCTGTGTCTCCATAGATCAACACCAAACTAGATAATGTAGCCTAGTCCAACCTGACTCTCCTGTGTCTCCATAGATCAACACCAAACTAGATAATGTAGCCTAGTCCAACCTGACTCTCCTGTGTCTCCATAGATCAACACCAAACTAGATAATGTAGTCTAGTCCAACCTGACTCTCCTGTGTCTCCATAGATCAACACCAAACTAGATAATGTAGTCTAGTCCAACCTGACTCTCCTGTGTCTCCATAGATCAACAGCAAACTAGATAATGTAGTCTAGTCCAACCTGACTCTCCTGTGTCTCCATAGATCAACACCAAACTAGATAATGTAGCCTAGTCCAACCTACTCTCCTGTGTCTCCATAGATCAACACCAAACTAGATAATGTAGCCTAGTCCAACCTGACTCTCCTGTGTCTCCATAGATCAACACCAAACTAGATAATGTAGCCTAGTCCAACCTGACTCTCCTGTGTCTCCATAGATCAACACCAAACTAGATAATGTAGTCTAGTCCAACCTGACTCTCCTGTGTCTCCATAGATCAACACCAAACTAGATAATGTAGTCTAGTCCAACCTGACTCTCCTGTGTCTCCATAGATCAACACCAAACTAGATAATGTAGCCTAGTCCAACCTGACTCTCCTGTGTCTCCATAGATCAACACCAAACTAGATAATGTAGTCTAGTCCAACCTAACTCTCCTGTGTCTCCATAGATCAACACCAAACAAGATAATGTAGTCTAGTCCAACCTGACTCTCCTGTGTCTCCATAGATCAACACCAAACTAGATAATGTAGTCTAGTCCAACCTGACTCTCCTGTGTCTCCATAGATCAACACCAAACTAGATAATGTAGTCTAGTCCAACCTGACTCTCCTGTGTCTCCATAGATCAACACCAAACTAGATAATGTAGTCTAGTCCAACCTGACTCTCCTGTGTCTCCATAGATCAACACAAAACTAGATAATGTAGTCTAGTCCAACCTGACTCTCTGTGTCTCCATAGATCAACACCAAACTAGATAATGTAGTCTAGTCCAACCTGACTCTCCTGTGTCTCCATAGATCAACACCAAACTAGATAATGTAGTCTAGTCCAACCTGACTCTCCTGTGTCTCCATAGATCAACACCAAACTAGATAATGTAGCCTAGTCCAACCTGACTCTCCTGTGTCTCCATAGATCAACACCAAACTAGATAATGTAGCCTAGTCCAACCTGACTCTCCTGTGTCTCCATAGATCAACACCAAACTAGATAATGTAGTCTAGTCCAACCTGACTCTCCTGTGTCTCCATAGATCAACACCAAACTAGATAATGTAGCCTAGTCCAACCTGACTCTCCTGTGTCTCCATAGATCAACACCAAACTAGATAATGTAGCCTAGTCCAACCTGACTCTCCTGTGTCTCCATAGATCAACACCAAACTAGATAATGTAGCCTAGTCCAACCTGACTCTCCTGTGTCTCCATAGATCAACACCAAACTAGATAATGTAGTCTAGTCCAACCTGACTCTCCTGTGTCTCCATAGATCAACACCAAACTAGATAATGTAGTCTAGTCCAACCTGACTCTCCTGTGTCTCCATAGATCAACACCAAACTAGATAATGTAGCCTAGTCCAACCTGACTCTCCTGTGTCTCCATAGATCAACACCAAACTAGATAATGTAGCCTAGTCCAACCTGACTCTCCTGTGTCTCCATAGATCAACACCAAACTAGATAATGTAGTCTAGTCCAACCTGACTCTCCTGTGTCTCCATAGATCAACACCAAACTAGATAATGTAGCCTAGTCCAACCTGACTCTCCTGTGTCTCCATAGATCAACACCAAACTAGATAATGTAGTCTAGTCCAACCTGACTCTCCTGTGTCTCCATAGATCAACACAAAACTAGATAATGTAGTCTAGTCCAACCTGACTCTCTGTGTCTCCATAGATCAACACCAAACTAGATAATGTAGTCTAGTCCAACCTGACTCTCTGTGTCTCCATAGATCAACACCAAACTAGATAATGTAGTCTAGTCCAACCTGACTCTCCTGTGTCTCCATAGATCAACACCAAACTAGATAATGTAGTCTAGTCCAACCTCACTCTCCTGTGTCTCCATAGATCAACACCAAACTAGATAATGTAGTCTAGTCCAACCTGACTCTCCTGTGTCTCCATAGATCAACACCAAACTAGATAATGTAGTCTAGTCCAACCTGACTCTCCTGTGTCTCCATAGATCAACACCAAACTAGATAATGTAGTCTAGTCCAACCTGACTCTCCTGTGTCTCCATAGATCAACACCAAACTAGATAATGTAGCCTAGTCCAACCTGACTCTCCTGTGTCTCCATAGATCAACACCAAACTAGATAATGTAGCCTAGTCCAACCTGACTCTCCTGTGTCTCCATAGATCAACACCAAACTAGATAATGTAGTCTAGTACAACCTGACTCTCCTGTGTCTCCATAGATCAACACCAAACTAGATAATGTAGTCTAGTCCAACCTGACTCTCCTGTGTCTCCATAGATCAACACCAAACTAGATAATGTAGTCTAGTCCAACCTGACTCTCCTGTGTCTCCATAGATCAACACCAAACTAGATAATGTAGTCTAGTCCAACCTGACTCTCCTGTGTCTCCATAGATCAACACCAAACTAGATAATGTAGTCTAGTCCAACCTGACTCTCCTGTGTCTCCATAGATCAACACCAAACTAGATAATGTAGTCTAGTCCAACCTGACTCTCCTGTGTCTCCATAGATCAACACCAAACTAGATAATGTAGTCTAGTCCAACCTCACTCTCCTGTGTCTCCATAGATCAACACCAAACTAGATAATGTAGTCTAGTCCAACCTGACTCACCTGTGTCTCCATAGATCAACACCAAACTAGATAATGTAGTCTAGTCCAACCTGACTCTCCTGTGTCTCCATAGATCAACACCAAACTAGATAATGTAGTCTAGTCCAACCTGACTCTCCTGTGTCTCCATAGATCAACACCAAACTAGATAATGTAGCCTAGTCCAACCTGACTCTCCTGTGTCTCCATAGATCAACACCAAACTAGATAATGTAGTCTAGTCCAACCTGACTCTCCTGTGTCTCCATAGATCAACACCAAACTAGATAATGTAGTCTAGTCCAACCTGACTCTCCTGTGTCTCCATAGATCAACACCAAACTAGATAATGTAGTCTAGTCCAACCTGACTCTCCTGTGTCTCCATAGATCAACACCAAACTAGATAATGTAGTCTAGTCCAACCTGACTCTCCTGTGTCTCCATAGATCAACACCAAACTAGATAATGTAGCCTAGTCCAACCTGACTCTCCTGTGTCTCCATAGATCAACACCAAACAAGATAATGTAGTCTAGTCCAACCTGACTCTCCTGTGTCTCCATAGATCAACACCAAACTAGATAATGTAGCCTAGTCCAACCTGACTCTCCTGTGTCTCCATAGATCAACACCAAACTAGATAATGTAGTCTAGTCCAACCTGACTCTCCTGTGTCTCCATAGATCAACACCAAACTAGATAATGTAGTCTAGTCCAACCTGACTCTCTGTGTCTCCATAGATCAACACCAAACTAGATAATGTAGTCTAGTCCAACCTGACTCTCTGTGTCTCCATAGATCAACAGTAAACTAGATAATGTAGTCTAGTCCAACCTCACTCTCCTGTGTCTCCATAGATCAACACCAAACTAGACAATGTAGTCTAGTCCAACCTCACTCTCCTGTGTCTCCATAGATCAACACCAAACTAGATAATGTAGCCTAGTCCAACCTGACTCTCCTGTGTCTCCATAGATCAACACCAAACTAGATAATGTAGTCTAGTCCAACCTGACTCTCCTGTGTCTCCATAGATCAACACCAAACTAGATAATGTAGTCTAGTCCAACCTGACTCTCCTGTGTCTCCATAGATCAACACCAAACTAGATAATGTAGCCTAGTCCAACCTGACTCTCCTGTGTCTCCATAGATCAACACCAAACTAGATAATGTAGCCTAGTCCAACCTGACTCTCCTGTGTCTCCATAGATCAACACCAAACTAGATAATGTAGCCTAGTCCAACCTGACTCTCCTGTGTCTCCATAGATCAACACCAAACTAGATAATGTAGCCTAGTCCAACCTGACTCTCCTGTGTCTCCATAGATCAACACCAAACTAGATAATGTAGTCTAGTCCAACCTGACTCTCCTGTGTCTCCATAGATCAACACCAAACTAGATAATGTAGTCTAGTCCAACCTGACTCTCCTGTGTCTCCACAGATCAACACCAAACTAGATAATGTAGCCTAGTCCAACCTGACTCTCCTGTGTCTCCATAGATCAACACCAAACTAGATAATGTAGTCTAGTCCAACCTGACTCTCCTGTGTCTCCATAGATCAACACCAAACTAGATAATGTAGTCTAGTCCAACCTGACTCTCCTGTGTCTCCATAGATCAACACCAAACTAGATAATGTAGTCTAGTCCAACCTGACTCTCCTGTGTCTCCACAGATCAACACCAAACTAGATAATGTAGTCTAGTCCAACCTGACTCTCCTGTGTCTCCATAGATCAACACCAAACTAGATAATGTAGCCTAGTCCAACCTGACTCTCCTGTGTCTCCATAGATCAACACCAAACTAGATAATGTAGCCTAGTCCAACCTGACTCTCCTGTGTCTCCATAGATCAACACCAAACTAGATAATGTAGTCTAGTCCAACCTGACTCTCCTGTGTCTCCACAGATCAACACCAAACTAGATAATGTAGTCTAGTCCAACCTGACTCTCCTGTGTCTCCATAGATCAACACCAAACTAGATAATGTAGTCTAGTCCAACCTGACTCTCCTGTGTATCCATAGATCAACACCAAACTAGATAATGTAGTCTAGTCCAACCTGACTCTCCTGTGTCTCCATAGATCAACACCAAACTAGATAATGTAGTCTAGTCCAACCTGACTCTCTGTGTCTCCATAGATCAACACCAAACTAGATAATGTAGTCTAGTCCAACCTGACTCTCTGTGTCTCCATAGATCAACACCAAACTAGATAATGTTGCCTAGTCCAACCTCACTCTCCTGTGTCTCCATAGATCAACACCAAACTAGATAATGTAGTCTAGTCCAACCTCACTCTCCTGTGTCTCCATAGATCAACACCAAACTAGATAATGTAGTCTAGTCCAACCTGACTCTCTGTGTCTCCATAGATCAACAGCAAACTAGATAATGTAGTCTAGTCCAACCTGACTCTCTGTGTCTCCATAGATCAACACCAAACTAGATAATGTAGCCTAGTCCAACCTCACTCTCCTGTGTCTCCATAGATCAACACCAAACTAGATAATGTAGTCTAGTCCAACCTGACTCTCCTGTGTCTCCATAGATCAACACCAAACTAGATAATGTAGTCTAGTCCAACCTGACTCTCCTGTGTCTCCATAGATCAACACCAAACTAGATAATGTAGTCTAGTCCAACCTGACTCTCCTGTGTCTCCATAGATCAACACCAAACTAGATAATGTAGCCTAGTCCAACCTGACTCTCCTGTGTCTCCATAGATCAACACCAAACTAGATAATGTAGCCTAGTCCAACCTGACTCTCCTGTGTCTCCATAGATCAACACCAAACTAGATAATGTAGTCTAGTCCAACCTGACTCTCCTGTGTCTCCATAGATCAACACCAAACTAGATAATGTAGCCTAGTCCAACCTGACTCTCCTGTGTCTCCATAGATCAACACCAAACTAGATAATGTAGTCTAGTCCAACCTGACTCTCCTGTGTATCCATAGATCAACACCAAACTAGATAATGTAGTCTAGTCCAACCTGACTCTCCTGTGTCTCCATAGATCAACACCAAACTAGATAATGTAGTCTAGTCCAACCTGACTCTCTGTGTCTCCATAGATCAACACCAAACTAGATAATGTAGTCTAGTCCAACCTGACTCTCTGTGTCTCCATAGATCAACACCAAACTAGATAATGTTGCCTAGTCCAACCTCACTCTCCTGTGTCTCCATAGATCAACACCAAACTAGATAATGTAGTCTAGTCCAACCTCACTCTCCTGTGTCTCCATAGATCAACACCAAACTAGATAATGTAGTCTAGTCCAACCTGACTCTCTGTGTCTCCATAGATCAACAGCAAACTAGATAATGTAGTCTAGTCCAACCTGACTCTCCTGTGTCTCCATAGATCAACACCAAACTAGATAATGTAGCCTAGTCCAACCTGACTCTCCTGTGTCTCCACAGATCAACACCAAACTAGATAATGTAGCCTAGTCCAACCTGACTCTCCTGTGTCTCCATAGATCAACACCAAACTAGATAATGTAGTCTAGTCCAACCTGACTCTCCTGTGTCTCCATAGATCAACACCAAACTAGATAATGTAGTCTAGTCCAACCTGACTCTCCTGTGTCTCCACAGATCAACACCAAACTAGATAATGTAGCCTAGTCCAACCTGACTCTCCTGTGTCTCCATAGATCAACACCAAACTAGATAATGTAGCCTAGTCCAACCTGACTCTACTGTGTCTCCATAGATCAACACCAAACTAGATAATGTAGCCTAGTCCAACCTGACTCTCCTGTGTCTCCATAGATCAACACCAAACTAGATAATGTAGCCTAGTCCAACCTGACTCTCCTGTGTCTCCACAGATCAACACCAAACTAGATAATGTAGTCTAGTCCAACCTGACTCTCCTGTGTCTCCATAGATCAACACCAAACTAGATAATGTAGTCTAGTCCAACCTGACTCTCCTGTGTCTCCATAGATCAACACCAAACTAGATAATGTAGTCTAGTCCAACCTCACTCTCCTGTGTCTCCATAGATCAACACCAAACTAGATAATGTAGCCTAGTCCAACCTGACTCACCTGTGTCTCCATAGATCAACACCAAACTAGATAATGTAGCCTAGTCCAACCTGACTCTCCTGTGTCTCCATAGATCAACACCAAACTAGATAATGTAGTCTAGTCCAACCTGACTCTCCTGTGTCTCCATAGATCAACACCAAACTAGATAATGTAGTCTAGTCCAACCTGACTCTCCTGTGTCTCCATAGATCAACACCAAACTAGATAATGTAGCCTAGTCCAACCTGACTCTCCTGTGTCTCCATAGATCAACACCAAACTAGATAATGTAGCCTAGTCCAACCTGACTCTCCTGTGTCTCCATAGATCAACACCAAACTAGATAATGTAGTCTAGTCCAACCTGACTCTCCTGTGTCTCCATAGATCAACACCAAACTAGATAATGTAGTCTAGTCCAACCTGACTCTCCTGTGTCTCCATAGATCAACACCAAACTAGATAATGTAGCCTAGTCCAACCTGACTCTCCTGTGTCTCCATAGATCAACACCAAACAAGATAATGTAGTCTAGTCCAACCTAACTCTCCTGTGTCTCCATAGATCAACACCAAACTAGATAATGTAGTCTAGTCCAACCTGACTCTCCTGTGTCTCCATAGATCAACACCAAACTAGATAATGTAGTCTAGTCCAACCTGACTCTCCTGTGTCTCCATAGATCAACACCAAACTAGATAATGTAGTCTAGTCCAACCTGACTCTCCTGTGTCTCCATAGATCAACACCAAACTAGATAATGTAGTCTAGTCCAACCTGACTCTCTGTGTCTCCAAAGATCAACAGTAAACTAGATAATGTAGTCTAGTCCAACCTCACTCTCCTGTGTCTCCATAGATCAACACCAAACTAGACAATGTAGTCTAGTCCAACCTCACTCTCCTGTGTCTCCATAGATCAACACCAAACTAGATAATGTAGCCTAGTCCAACCTGACTCTCCTGTGTCTCCATAGATCAACACCAAACTAGATAATGTAGCCTAGTCCAACCTGACTCTCCTGTGTCTCCATAGATCAACACCAAACTAGATAATGTAGTCTAGTCCAACCTGACTCTCCTGTGTCTCCATAGATCAACACCAAACTAGATAATGTAGTCTAGTCCAACCTGACTCTCCTGTGTCTCCATAGATCAACACCAAACTAGATAATGTAGCCTAGTCCAACCTGACTCTCCTGTGTCTCCATAGATCAACACCAAACTAGATAATGTAGCCTAGTCCAACCTGACTCTCCTGTGTCTCCATAGATCAACACCAAACTAGATAATGTAGTCTAGTCCAACCTGACTCTCCTGTGTCTCCATAGATCAACACCAAACTAGATAATGTAGCCTAGTCCAACCTCACTCTCCTGTGTCTCCATAGATCAACACCAAACTAGATAATGTAGCCTAGTCCAACCTCACTCTCCTGTGTCTCCATAGATCAACACCAAACTAGATAATGTAGTCTAGTCCAACCTGACTCTCCTGTGTCTCCATAGATCAACACCAAACTAGATAATGTAGCCTAGTCCAACCTGACTCTCCTGTGTCTCCATAGATCAACACCAAACTAGATAATGTAGTCTAGTCCAACCTGACTCTCCTGTGTCTCCATAGATCAACACCAAACTAGATAATGTAGTCTAGTCCAACCTGACTCTCCTGTGTCTCCATAGATCAACACCAAACTAGATAATGTAGTCTAGTCCAACCTGACTCTCCTGTGTCTCCATAGATCAACACCAAACTAGATAATGTAGCCTAGTCCAACCTGACTCTCCTGTGTCTCCATCGATCAACACCAAACTAGATAATGTAGCCTAGTCCAACCTGACTCTCCTGTGTCTCCATAGATCAACACCAAACTAGATAATGTAGTCTAGTCCAACCTGACTCTCCTGTGTCTCCATAGATCAACACCAAACTAGATAATGTAGCCTAGTCCAACCTGACTCTCCTGTGTCTCCATAGATCAACACCAAACTAGATAATGTAGTCTAGTCCAACCTGACTCTCCTGTGTCTCCATAGATCAACACCAAACTAGATAATGTAGTCTAGTCCAACCTGACTCTCCTGTGTCTCCATAGATCAACACCAAACTAGATAATGTAGTCTAGTCCAACCTGACTCTCTGTGTCTCCATAGATCAACACCAAACTAGATAATGTAGTCTAGTCCAACCTGACTCTCTGTGTCTCCATAGATCAACACCAAACTAGATAATGTAGCCTAGTCCAACCTCACTCTCCTGTGTCTCCATAGATCAACACCAAACTAGATAATGTAGTCTAGTCCAACCTCACTCTCCTGTGTCTCCATAGATCAACACCAAACTAGATAATGTAGTCTAGTCCAACCTGACTCTCTGTGTCTCCATAGATCAACAGCAAACTAGATAATGTAGTCTAGTCCAACCTGACTCTCTGTGTCTCCATAGATCAACACCAAACTAGATAATGTAGCCTAGTCCAACCTCACTCTCGTGTGTCTCCATAGATCAACACCAAACTAGATAATGTAGTCTAGTCCAACCTGACTCTCCTGTGTCTCCATAGATCAACACCAAACTAGATAATGTAGTCTAGTCCAACCTGACTCTCCTGTGTCTCCATAGATCAACACCAAACTAGATAATGTAGTCTAGTCCAACCTGACTCTCCTGTGTCTCCATAGATCAACACCAAACTAGATAATGTAGCCTAGTCCAACCTGACTCTCCTGTGTCTCCATAGATCAACACCAAACTAGATAATGTAGCCTAGTCCAACCTGACTCTCCTGTGTCTCCACAGATCAACACCAAACTAGATAATGTAGCCTAGTCCAACCTGACTCTCCTGTGTCTCCATAGATCAACACCAAACTAGATAATGTAGCCTAGTCCAACCTGACTCTCCTGTGTCTCCATAGATCAACACCAAACTAGATAATGTAGTCTAGTCCAACCTGACTCTCCTGTGTCTCCATAGATCAACACCAAACTAGATAATGTAGTCTAGTCCAACCTGACTCTCCTGTGTCTCCATAGATCAACACCAAACTAGATAATGTAGTCTAGTCCAACCTGACTCTCTGTGTCTCCATAGATCAACACCAAACTAGATAATGTAGTCTAGTCCAACCTGACTCTCTGTGTCTCCATAGATCAACACCAAACTAGATAATGTAGCCTAGTCCAACCTCACTCTCCTGTGTCTCCATAGATCAACACCAAACTAGATAATGTAGTCTAGTCCAACCTGACTCTCCTGTGTCTCCATAGATCAACACCAAACTAGATAATGTAGTCTAGTCCAACCTGACTCTCTGTGTCTCCATAGATCAACAGCAAACTAGATAATGTAGTCTAGTCCAACCTGACTCTCCTGTGTCTCCATAGATCAACACCAAACTAGATAATGTAGCCTAGTCCAACCTGACTCTCCTGTGTCTCCATAGATCAACACCAAACTAGATAATGTAGCCTAGTCCAACCTGACTCTCCTGTGTCTCCATAGATCAACACCAAACTAGATAATGTAGTCTAGTCCAACCTGACTCTCCTGTGTCTCCATAGATCAACACCAAACTAGATAATGTAGTCTAGTCCAACCTGACTCTCCTGTGTCTCCATAGATCAACACCAAACTAGATAATGTAGCCTAGTCCAACCTGACTCTCCTGTGTCTCCATAGATCAACACCAAACTAGATAATGTAGCCTAGTCCAACCTGACTCTACTGTGTCTCCATAGATCAACACCAAACTAGATAATGTAGCCTAGTCCAACCTGACTCTCCTGTGTCTCCATAGATCAACACCAAACTAGATAATGTAGCCTAGTCCAACCTGACTCTCCTGTGTCTCCATAGATCAACACCAAACTAGATAATGTAGCCTAGTCCAACCTCACTCTCCTGTGTCTCCATAGATCAACACCAAACTAGATAATGTAGCCTAGTCCAACCTCACTCTCCTGTGTCTCCATAGATCAACACCAAACTAGATAATGTAGTCTAGTCCAACCTGACTCTCCTGTGTCTCCATAGATCAACACCAAACTAGATAATGTAGCCTAGTCCAACCTGACTCTCCTGTGTCTCCATAGATCAACACCAAACTAGATAATGTAGTCTAGTCCAACCTGACTCTCCTGTGTCTCCATAGATCAACACCAAACTAGATAATGTAGTCTAGTCCAACCTGACTCTCCTGTGTCTCCATAGATCAACACCAAACTAGATAATGTAGCCTAGTCCAACCTGACTCTCCTGTGTCTCCACAGATCAACACCAAACTAGATAATGTAGCCTAGTCCAACCTGACTCTCCTGTGTCTCCATCGATCAACACCAAACTAGATAATGTAGCCTAGTCCAACCTGACTCTCCTGTGTCTCCATAGATCAACACCAAACTAGATAATGTAGTCTAGTCCAACCTGACTCTCCTGTGTCTCCATAGATCAACACCAAACTAGATAATGTAGCCTAGTCCAACCTGACTCTCCTGTGTCTCCATAGATCAACACCAAACTAGATAATGTAGTCTAGTCCAACCTGACTCTCCTGTGTATCCATAGATCAACACCAAACTAGATAATGTAGTCTAGTCCAACCTGACTCTCCTGTGTCTCCATAGATCAACACCAAACTAGATAATGTAGTCTAGTCCAACCTGACTCTCTGTGTCTCCATAGATCAACACCAAACTAGATAATGTAGTCTAGTCCAACCTGACTCTCTGTGTCTCCATAGATCAACACCAAACTAGATAATGTTGCCTAGTCCAACCTCACTCTCCTGTGTCTCCATAGATCAACACCAAACTAGATAATGTAGTCTAGTCCAACCTCACTCTCCTGTGTCTCCATAGATCAACACCAAACTAGATAATGTAGTCTAGTCCAACCTGACTCTCTGTGTCTCCATAGATCAACAGCAAACTAGATAATGTAGTCTAGTCCAACCTGACTCTCTGTGTCTCCATAGATCAACACCAAACTAGATAATGTAGCCTAGTCCAACCTCACTCTCCTGTGTCTCCATAGATCAACACCAAACTAGATAATGTAGTCTAGTCCAACCTCACTCTCCTGTGTCTCCATAGATCAACACCAAACTAGATAATGTAGCCTAGTCCAACCTGACTCTCCTGTGTCTCCATAGATCAACACCAAACTAGATAATGTAGCCTAGTCCAACCTGACTCTCCTGTGTCTCCATAGATCAACACCAAACTAGATAATGTAGTCTAGTCCAACCTGACTCTCCTGTGTCTCCATAGATCAACACCAAACTAGATAATGTAGCCTAGTCCAACCTGACTCTCCTGTGTCTCCATAGATCAACACCAAACTAGATAATGTAGCCTAGTCCAACCTGACTCTCCTGTGTCTCCATAGATCAACACCAAACTAGATAATGTAGCCTAGTCCAACCTCACTCTCCTGTGTCTCCATAGATCAACACCAAACTAGATAATGTAGTCTAGTCCAACCTGACTCTCCTGTGTCTCCATAGATCAACACCAAACTAGATAATGTAGCCTAGTCCAACCTGACTCTCCTGTGTCTCCATAGATCAACACCAAACTAGATAATGTAGTCTAGTCCAACCTGACTCTCTTGTGTCTCCATAGATCAACACCAAACTAGATAATGTAGTCTAGTCCAACCTGACTCTCCTGTGTCTCCATAGATCAACACCAAACTAGATAATGTAGCCTAGTCCAACCTGACTCTCCTGTGTCTCCATAGATCAACACCAAACAAGATAATGTAGTCTAGTCCAACCTAACTCTCCTGTGTCTCCATAGATCAACACCAAACTAGATAATGTAGTCTAGTCCAACCTGACTCTCCTGTGTCTCCATAGATCAACACCAAACTAGATAATGTAGTCTAGTCCAACCTGACTCTCCTGTGTCTCCATAGATCAACACCAAACTAGATAATGTAGTCTAGTCCAACCTGACTCTCTGTGTCTCCATAGATCAACACCAAACTAGATAATGTAGCCTAGTCCAACCTCACTCTCCTGTGTCTCCATAGATCAACACCAAACTAGATAATGTAGCCTAGTCCAACCTCACTCTCCTGTGTCTCCATAGATCAACACCAAACTAGATAATGTAGCCTAGTCCAACCTGACTCTCCTGTGTCTCCATAGATCAACACCAAACTAGATAATGTAGCCTAGTCCAACCTGACTCTCCTGTGTCTCCATAGATCAACACCAAACTAGATAATGTAGTCTAGTCCAACCTGACTCTCCTGTGTCTCCATAGATCAACACCAAACTAGATAATGTAGCCTAGTCCAACCTGACTCTCCTGTGTCTCCATAGATCGACACCAAACTAGATAATGTAGCCTAGTCCAACCTGACTCTCCTGTGTCTCCATAGATCAACACCAAACTAGACAATGTAGCCTAGTCCAACCTGACTCTCCTGTGTCTCCATAGATCGACACCAAACTAGATAATGTATCCTAGTCCAACCTCACTCTCCTGTGTCTCCATAGATCGACACCAAACTAGATAATGTAGCCTAGTCCAACCTCACTCTCCTGTGTCTCCATAGATCAACACCAAACTAGATAATGTAGCCTAGTCCAACCTCACTCTCCTGTGTCTCCATAGATCAACACCAAACTAGATAATGTAGTCTAGTCCAACCTGACTCTCCTGTGTCTCCATAGATCAACACCAAACTAGATAATGTAGTCTAGTCCAACCTGACTCTCCTGTGTCTCCATAGATCAACACCAAACTAGATAATGTAGTCTAGTCCAACCTGACTCTCCTGTGTCTCCATAGATCAACACCAAACTAGATAATGTAGCCTAGTCCAACCTGACTCTCCTGTGTCTCCATAGATCAACACCAAACTAGATAATGTAGCCTAGTCCAACCTGACTCTCCTGTGTCTCCATAGATCAACACCAAACTAGATAATGTAGCCTAGTCCAACCTCACTCTCCTGTGTCTCCATAGATCAACACCAAACTAGATAATGTAGCCTAGTCCAACCTCACACTCCTGTGTCTCCATAGATCAACACCAAACTAGATAATGTAGCCTAGTCCAACCTGACTCTCCTGTGTCTCCATAGATCAACACCAAACTAGATAATGTAGTCTAGTCCAACCTGACTCTCCTGTGTCTCCATAGATCAACACCAAACTAGATAATGTAGCCTAGTCCAACCTGACTCTCCTGTGTCTCCATAGATCAACACCAAACTAGATAATGTAGCCTAGTCCAACCTGACTCTCCTGTGTCTCCATAGATCAACACCAAACTAGATAATGTAGTCTAGTCCAACCTGACTCTCCTGTGTCTCCATAGATCAACACCAAACTAGATAATGTAGTCTAGTCCAACCTGACTCTCCTGTGTCTCCATAGATCAACACCAAACTAGATAATGTAGTCTAGTCCAACCTGACTCTCCTGTGTCTCCATAGATCAACACAAACTAGATAATGTAGTCTAGTCCAACCTGACTCTCTGTGTCTCCATAGATCAACACCAAACTAGATAATGTAGTCTAGTCCAACCTGACTCTCTGTGTCTCCATAGATCAACACCAAACTAGATAATGTAGTCTAGTCCAACCTCACTCTCCTGTGTCTCCATAGATCAACACCAAACTAGATAATGTAGTCTAGTCCAACCTGACTCTCCTGTGTCTCCATAGATCAACACCAAACTAGATAATGTAGCCTAGTCCAACCTGACTCACCTGTGTCTCCATAGATCAACACCAAACTAGATAATGTAGCCTAGTCCAACCTGACTCTCCTGTGTCTCCATAGATCAACACCAAACTAGATAATGTAGTCTAGTCCAACCTGACTCTCCTGTGTCTCCATAGATCAACACCAAACTAGATAATGTAGCCTAGTCCAACCTGACTCTCCTGTGTCTCCATAGATCAACACCAAACTAGATAATGTAGCCTAGTCCAACCTGACTCTCCTGTGTCTCCATAGATCAACACCAAACAAGATAATGTAGTCTAGTAAAACCTAACTCTCCTGTGTCTCCATAGATCAACACCAAACTAGATAATGTAGTCTAGTCCAACCTGACTCTCCTGTGTCTCCATAGATCAACACCAAACTAGATAATGTAGTCTAGTCCAACCTGACTCTCCTGTGTCTCCATAGATCAACACAAAACTAGATAATGTAGTCCAGTCCAACCTGACTCTCTGTGTCTCCATAGATCAACACCAAACTAGATAATGTAGTCTAGTCCAACCTGACTCTCTGTGTCTCCATAGATCAACACCAAACTAGATAATGTAGTCTAGTCCAACCTCACTCTCCTGTGTCTCCATAGATCAACACCAAACTAGATAATGTAGTCTAGTCCAACCTCACTCTCCTGTGTCTCCATAGATCAACACCAAACTAGATAATGTAGCCTAGTCCAACCTGACTCACCTGTGTCTCCATAGATCAACACCAAACTAGATAATGTAGCCTAGTCCAACCTGACTCTCCTGTGTCTCCATAGATCAACACCAAACTAGATAATGTAGTCTAGTCCAACCTGACTCTCCTGTGTCTCCATAGATCAACACCAAACTAGACAATGTAGTCTAGTCCAACCTCACTCTCCTGTGTCTCCATAGATCAACACCAAACTAGATAATGTAGCCTAGTCCAACCTGACTCTCCTGTGTCTCCATAGATCAACACCAAACTAGATAATGTAGTCTAGTCCAACCTGACTCTCCTGTGTCTCCATAGATCAACACCAAACTAGATAATGTAGCCTAGTCCAACCTGACTCTCCTGTGTCTCCATAGATCAACACCAAACTAGATAATGTAGCCCAGTCCAACCTGACTCTCCTGTGTCTCCATAGATCAACACCAAACTAGATAATGTAGCCTAGTCCAACCTGACTCTCCTGTGTCTCCATAGATCAACACCAAACTAGATAATGTAGCCTAGTCCAACCTGACTCTCCTGTGTCTCCATAGATCAACACCAAACTAGATAATGTAGCCTAGTCCAACCTGACTCTCCTGTGTCTCCATAGATCAACACCAAACTAGATAATGTAGCCTAGTCCAACCTCACTCTCCTGTGTCTCCATAGATCAACACCAAACTAGATAATGTAGCCTAGTCCAACCTCACTCTCCTGTGTCTCCATAGATCAACACCAAACTAGATAATGTAGTCTAGTCCAACCTGACTCTCCTGTGTCTCCATAGATCAACACCAAACTAGATAATGTAGCCTAGTCCAACCTGACTCTCCTGTGTCTCCATAGATCAACACCAAACTAGATAATGTAGTCTAGTCCAACCTGACTCTCCTGTGTCTCCATAGATCAACACCAAACTAGATAATGTAGTCTAGTCCAACCTGACTCTCCTGTGTCTCCATAGATCAACACCAAACTAGATAATGTAGTCTAGTCCAACCTGACTCTCCTGTGTCTCCATAGATCAACACCAAACTAGATAATGTAGCCTAGTCCAACCTGACTCTCCTGTGTCTCCATCGATCAACACCAAACTAGATAATGTAGCCTAGTCCAACCTGACTCTCCTGTGTCTCCATAGATCAACACCAAACTAGATAATGTAGTCTAGTCCAACCTGACTCTCCTGTGTCTCCATAGATCAACACCAAACTAGATAATGTAGCCTAGTCCAACCTGACTCTCCTGTGTCTCCATAGATCAACACCAAACTAGATAATGTAGTCTAGTCCAACCTGACTCTCCTGTGTATCCATAGATCAACACCAAACTAGATAATGTAGTCTAGTCCAACCTGACTCTCCTGTGTCTCCATAGATCAACACCAAACTAGATAATGTAGTCTAGTCCAACCTGACTCTCTGTGTCTCCATAGATCAACACCAAACTAGATAATGTAGTCTAGTCCAACCTGACTCTCTGTGTCTCCATAGATCAACACCAAACTAGATAATGTTGCCTAGTCCAACCTCACTCTCCTGTGTCTCCATAGATCAACACCAAACTAGATAATGTAGTCTAGTCCAACCTCACTCTCCTGTGTCTCCATAGATCAACACCAAACTAGATAATGTAGTCTAGTCCAACCTGACTCTCTGTGTCTCCATAGATCAACAGCAAACTAGATAATGTAGTCTAGTCCAACCTGACTCTCTGTGTCTCCATAGATCAACACCAAACTAGATAATGTAGCCTAGTCCAACCTCACTCTCCTGTGTCTCCATAGATCAACACCAAACTAGATAATGTAGTCTAGTCCAACCTCACTCTCCTGTGTCTCCATAGATCAACACCAAACTAGATAATGTAGCCTAGTCCAACCTGACTCTCCTGTGTCTCCATAGATCAACACCAAACTAGATAATGTAGCCTAGTCCAACCTGACTCTCCTGTGTCTCCATAGATCAACACCAAACTAGATAATGTAGTCTAGTCCAACCTGACTCTCCTGTGTCTCCATAGATCAACACCAAACTAGATAATGTAGCCTAGTCCAACCTGACTCTCCTGTGTCTCCATAGATCAACACCAAACTAGATAATGTAGCCTAGTCCAACCTGACTCTCCTGTGTCTCCATAGATCAACACCAAACTAGATAATGTAGCCTAGTCCAACCTGACTCTACTGTGTCTCCATAGATCAACACCAAACTAGATAATGTAGCCTAGTCCAACCTGACTCTCCTGTGTCTCCATAGATCAACACCAAACTAGATAATGTAGCCTAGTCCAACCTGACTCTCCTGTGTCTCCATAGATCAACACCAAACTAGATAATGTAGTCTAGTCCAACCTGACTCTCCTGTGTCTCCATAGATCAACACCAAACTAGATAATGTAGCCTAGTCCAACCTGACTCTCCTGTGTCTCCATAGATCAACACCAAACTAGATAATGTAGTCTAGTCCAACCTGACTCTCCTGTGTCTCCATAGATCAACACCAAACTAGATAATGTAGCCTAGTCCAACCTGACTCTCCTGTGTCTCCATAGATCAACACCAAACTAGATAATGTAGTCTAGTCCAACCTGAATCTCCTGTGTCTCCATAGATCAACACCAAACTAGATAATGTAGTCTAGTCCAACCTGACTCTCCTGTGTCTCCATAGATCAACACCAAACTAGATAATGTAGTCTAGTCCAACCTGACTCTCCTGTGTCTCCATAGATCAACACCAAACTAGATAATGTAGCCTAGTCCAACCTGACTCTCCTGTGTCTCCATAGATCAACACCAAACTAGATAATGTAGTCTAGTCCAACCTGACTCTCCTGTGTCTCCATAGATCAACACCAAACTAGATAATGTAGCCTAGTCCAACCTGACTCTCCTGTGTCTCCATAGATCAACACCAAACTAGATAATGTAGTCTAGTCCAACCTGACTCTCCTGTGTCTCCATAGATCAACACCAAACTAGATAATGTAGTCTAGTCCAACCTGACTCTCCTGTGTCTCCATAGATCAACACCAAACTAGATAATGTAGCCTAGTCCAACCTGACTCTCCTGTGTCTCCATAGATCAACACCAAACTAGATAATGTAGCCTAGTCCAACCTGACTCTCCTGTGTCTCCATAGATCAACACCAAACTAGATAATGTAGTCTAGTCCAACCTGACTCTCCTGTGTCTCCATAGATCAACACCAAACTAGATAATGTAGCCTAGTCCAACCTGACTCTCCTGTGTCTCCATAGATCAACACCAAACTAGATAATGTAGTCTAGTCCAACCTGACTCTCCTGTGTCTCCATAGATCAACACCAAACTAGATAATGTAGTCTAGTCCAACCTGACTCTCCTGTGTCTCCAATAGATCAACACCAAACTAGATAATGTAGCCTAGTCCAACCTGACTCTCCTGTGTCTCCATAGATCAACACCAAACTAGATAATGTAGCCTAGTCCAACCTGACTCTCCTGTGTCTCCATAGATCAACACCAAACTAGATAATGTAGCCTAGTCCAACCTGACTCTCCTGTGTCTCCATAGATCAACACCAAACTAGATAATGTAGCCTAGTCCAACCTGACTCTCCTGTGTCTCCATAGATCAACACCAAACTAGATAATGTAGTCTAGTCCAACCTGACTCTCCTGTGTCTCCATAGATCAACACCAAACTAGATAATGTAGCCTAGTCCAACCTGACTCTCCTGTGTCTCCATAGATCAACACCAAACTAGATAATGTAGCCTAGTCCAACCTGACTCTCCTGTGTCTCCATAGATCAACACCAAACTAGATAATGTAGCCTAGTCCAACCTGACTCTCCTGTGTCTCCATAGATCAACACCAAACTAGATAATGTAGTCTAGTCCAACCTGACTCTCCTGTGTCTCCATAGATCAACACCAAACTAGATAATGTAGTCTAGTCCAACCTGACTCTCCTGTGTCTCCATAGATCAACACCAAACTAGATAATGTAGCCTAGTCCAACCTGACTCTCCTGTGTCTCCATAGATCAACACCAAACTAGATAATGTAGCCTAGTCCAACCTGACTCTCCTGTGTCTCCATAGATCAACACCAAACTAGATAATGTAGCCTAGTCCAACCTGACTCTCCTGTGTCTCCATAGATCGACACCAAACTAGATAATGTAGCCTAGTCCAACCTGACTCTCCTGTGTCTCCATAGATCGACACCAAACTAGATAATGTAGCCTAGTCCAACCTGACTCTCCTGTGTCTCCATAGATCAACACCAAACTAGATAATGTAGCCTAGTCCAACCTGACTCTCCTGTGTCTCCATAGATCAACACCAAACTAGATAATGTAGTCTAGTCCAACCTGACTCTCCTGTGTCTCCATAGATCAACACCAAACTAGATAATGTAGCCTAGTCCAACCTGACTCTCCTGTGTCTCCATAGATCAACACCAAACTAGATAATGTAGCCTAGTCCAACCTGACTCTCCTGTGTCTCCATAGATCAACACCAAACTAGATAATGTAGCCTAGTCCAACCTGACTCTCCTGTGTCTCCATAGATCAACACCAAACTAGATAATGTAGCCTAGTCCAACCTGACTCTCCTGTGTCTCCATAGATCAACACCAAACTAGATAATGTAGCCTAGTCCAACCTGACTCTCCTGTGTCTCCATAGATCAACACCAAACTAGATAATGTAGCCTAGTCCAACCTCACACTCCTGTGTCTCCATAGATCAACACCAAACTAGATAATGTAGCCTAGTCCAACCTGACTCTCCTGTGTCTCCATAGATCAACACCAAACTAGATAATGTAGTCTAGTCCAACCTGACTCTCCTGTGTCTCCATAGATCAACACCAAACTAGATAATGTAGCCTAGTCCAACCTGACTCTCCTGTGTCTCCATAGATCAACACCAAACTAGATAATGTAGCCTAGTCCAACCTGACTCTCCTGTGTCTCCATAGATCAACACCAAACTAGATAATGTAGCCTAGTCCAACCTGACTCTCCTGTGTCTCCATAGATCAACACCAAACTAGATAATGTAGCCTAGTCCAACCTCACTCTCCTGTGTCTCCATAGATCAACACCAAACTAGATAATGTAGCCTAGTCCAACCTCACTCTCCTGTGTCTCCATAGATCAACACCAAACTAGATAATGTAGCCTAGTCCAACCTCACTCTCCTGTGTCTCCATAGATCAACACCAAACTAGATAATGTAGTCTAGTCCAACCTGACTCTCCTGTGTCTCCATAGATCAACACCAAACTAGATAATGTAGTCTAGTCCAACCTGACTCTCCTGTGTCTCCATAGATCAACACCAAACTAGATAATGTAGCCTAGTCCAACCTGACTCTCCTGTGTCTCCATAGATCAACACCAAACTAGATAATGTAGTCTAGTCCAACCTGACTCTCCTGTGTCTCCATAGATCAACACCAAACTAGATAATGTAGCCTAGTCCAACCTGACTCTCCTGTGTCTCCATAGATCAACACCAAACTTTTTTTGTCAAGTTGAATGGAAAAGAACATGACAGGTAGACAACAGTAGATGGAATATCCAAGCCTCACAGAAGATGGCAGGCATGCTAGCTAGCTATGACGAGAGCAGCATGGATACACAAGATGCCACGAGCTCAAGCAAGAGAAAGAACAAAACTGACCAGGATGAAATCCTTGCAAACTATTTACCTCAGACCCCAATTAAAAATCCACCAGTGAAAAAAGTGAAAGAGAACATTTCTATGTTTGAACTTTTCTCTGCAATCCAGTCCCTGTTTACTAAACAAGACGCCACGTTCTCCAACGTGTCCATTATAAAGCGGGCTACCGAAGAAACATCAAAGAAGATCGATCATTTGTCAGAAACTGTCAATCAGCTTCACAAAATTGTGAGCGAGAACAAGGAAAAGACACCGTTCCTCGAGAATGAGTTGAAGAAACTGCAACCCCAATATAATGAGCTGTGAGAGAATGTAGCTGAACTTCAAAGGTACTCTCGCAGGTGGAATCTGAAAATCCAAATTTGTAAAAGAGGTAGAGGGAGAGGATATTAGGGAAGCAGTCATTAATATCCTGGGAAAGGTGGCTCCGTGCATCAAAGACAGGCTAAGAGACTTGATCGACGTGGTACATCGACTTGGGAAACGAAGATCTGATGGACCCCCTCGCAATGTCATCTTGCTCTTAACTATGCGCCATTACAGGGACATCATCTGGAGAATGGCCAAGGGGAACAAGTTTCTGGGCGAGAAGAAGCTCCGCATCAAAGAGGCTCTGATACCGCAGGATCAGACTGCCAGGGACAAACTGTGGCCACTTATACAGAAGGAACAACAAGAGGGAAAGAAGGCTAGGTTCAAGGGCCCACACGCGTTTATCAAAGGAAGAATGATTACTGGGTAACTCGGTTGACATGAATCATACTGGAACTGTGAGTACTGCCAAAAATACATTTAATGTACTGCCACGAGTTAACGCACCGTGCGAACTACAATTTATGAACACTTGCCAACTAAAAAAAGGGGGGAAAAAGAGATTTGTTATACTGTTAACCACCGCTACCTCAGCTGAGGGTAGTTTCCCTCAGAGTAACCCTCTCAACGTTTGTTTTATTGTTCACATTACTACTTCTGTTATCTAGTTTGTGTTCTTTCTTTTTTAATGCAGGAGTTCGTTTTCAACTCACTCAGTATCGTTAGTCTGAATGCTAGGGGTTTCAGAGATCTTACAGTGTCACGTCCTGACCATAGAGAACTTGTATTTTTCTATGGTAGAGTAGGTCAGGGCGTGACTGGGGGGGTTTTGTCTAGTTTATTTATTTCTATGTTGGTTCTAGTTTATTTTTCTATGTTGGGGGTTTTGTCTAGTTTATTTATTTCTATGTTGGTTATAGTTAATTTTTTCTATGTTGGGGTTTTTGTATGATTCCCAATTAGAGGCAGCTGGTCATCATTGTCTCTAATTGGGGATCATATTTAAGTTATTGTTTTTCCCACTAGGTTTTGTGGGAGATTATTTTGAGTTAGTGTATGTTGCACCGCTTCGTCACGGTTTGTTGTTTTTGTTTATTAGTTTATTGTATGTCTTGCATAATTTCACAGATAAATAAAGATGTGGAACGATACACACGCTGCGCCTTGGTCCATTCCTACACACAATTGTGACATACACAAAGGAAAGCCTTATTTTTATCTTGTAAATGCAGTAACACAGTTTTTGTCATTTTTCAGGAAACTCATTCGTGTGAAAGTGATTTGAAATTTTGGAAATCACAATGGGGAGACATGGCCTATTTCAGTCATGGATCAAACCATTCTGTCACGGTTGTCGTAGGATGAAGGAGCGAATCAAAGCGTAGTGTGTGTGTATCGTTCCACATTTTTTTTAACTATAAAACTAATGCAATACATACAAATAAACTGAATGACCAAAACAACAATCCGTGACGAAGAGTTACAACATACACTTACTCAAAAACAATCTCCCACAAACCCAGGTGGGGAAAAACAACTACTTAAGTATGATCCCCAATTAGACAATGATGACCAGCTTGCCTCTAATTGGAGATCATCCCCAAAAAAGCCCAACATAGAAATACAAAACTAGAACATAACATAGAAAATCTAAACTAGAAAAAAACTGTCACGCCCTGACCTACTCTACCATAGAAAATAACAGCTTTCTATGGTCAGGACGTGACACATTCTGCTGGTGTTTTGACACTTATTCACAAGTTTAAAGGCAACATTCTAGAATCAACATCTTCACAGGATGGGAGATGGGTCATAGTAACTGTTAAACTTGACAATGATATTTTCATCATCTGTAATGTATATGGACATAACTCACATGCTCCAAATAAGACCCCTTTTACCCAATTTACCAGGAAAATACAGGATTTAAGCAACTCAGAGGCCTTTTCTAATTATTTCAGGGGATTTTAATGAAACACCTGATGCATCTTGATCGTTTTCCTCCTACAATGAGTCAAAACCTTCAAAATAGCAATATCATCACTACATTATGCAAGGATCTCTCTGTTGATGATGCCTGGCATTATTTCAATCCAGATGCAAAGGGTTATACCTGGACCAACAAAACTATGTCACGTAAATCTAGAATAGATGTATTCCTAATTCACCCGTTTTGTTACAATTAGTTATAGATGTAGATCATCAGTTGGCTCCCTTTTCTGATCATCACATGATTCCCCTGGTTTTACAAGCTACTAAAAAAATCTAAAGGTACTTGAGGATATTGGAAATTAAACAACACACTTCTTAAAGATCCTATTGTCATTGGAAACATCAAATCATTAGCCAAAGATATTTTTGCAAGAAAAGACTTGGGTCATGGAAGTAGAAGACTTGGGTCATGGAATTTTTCAAATATAAAGTCAGAGCCATTAAATGTGCCAAAGAGCTGATGCATTTAATGAACCTTAGAGAAAAAGAGTTGATGAGCAAGCTTGACAGTTTTCTAAAGAAAGATAATCTATCTCAAGAAGAAGAGTCTGTGTTCAAGTCTTTACAACTAGAATTAGAAAGAAGAAGAGTCTGTATTTAAGTCTTTACCACTAGAATTAGAAAGAAGAAGAGTCTGTATTTAAGTCTTTACAACTAGAATTAGAAAGAAGAAGAGTCTGTATTTAAGTCTTTACAACTAGAATTAGAAAGAAGAAGAGTCTGTATTTAAGTCTTTACAACTAGAATTAGAAAGAAGAAGAGTCTGTATTTAAGTCTTTACAACTAGAATTAGAAAGAAGAAGAGTCTGTATTTAAGTCTTTACAACTAGAATTAGAAAGAAGAAGAGTCTGTATTTAAGTCTTTACAACTAGAATTAGAAAGAAGAAGAGTCTGTATTTAAGTCTTTACAACTAGAATTAGAACAGCTTTACACAGATCAAAGGGTGCCTTTGTAAGGTCAAGAGCAAAATGGATTGAAGAGGGGGAAAGAAACACTAGTTACTTTTTTGCACTTGAAAAGAGAAACTACAAAAGAAAATCTATAACTGCACTCAAAATTAATGTGTTATGCAAAGATCCCATTGCAATGTCAACATTTGTCAATTCCTTTTATGAAAACCTTTACAACTCACAATTTCAGGAAGATGGTTGTGAAAGCTACATTTGCCACATTCAGTTATGTCCCTGTAATTGAGGATGATTTCCACTCAGTTTGCGATTCACCTGTGTCAATTGAAGAAATTAGAGAGGCTCTGAATTCAATGAAAAAAGGGAAATCACCTGGCCCTGATGGCCTGTCAGTTTTTTATTTATTTCACCTTTATTTTACCAGGTAGGCAAGCTGAGAACAAGTTGAATTCTATTGTCATAATCTTCGTCTTCTGAGGAGTAAGAAATATCAGACCAATACGCAGCATGGTAAGTGTCCATACTTATACTTTTTAAACGTGAACACTAAACAAAACAAGAAAACCAACGACAGCCATGTAAGTCTACACAGCTATACATAGAAACAACCACCCACAAACACAAGAGAACATAAACCCACTTAAATATGGCCTCCAATTAGAAGCAACGACAACCAGCTGTTTCTAATTGGAGGTCATTCCCAAAACTAACATAGAAATAGACAAACTAGAAAACCCACAGAGAAATAGAAAACATAGAACATAAACCAAAAACCCCGAAACACACAAAACAAACACACCCCTGCCCCGTCCTGACCAACTACAATAACAAAATGACCCCTTTACTGGTCAGGACGTGACTTCTATAGACAGTTTTGGGAGTTACTAGAAGACCCTATTTTTAATATGTTTCAAGATTGCATTAAAAATGGTGAAATGGTCTCCACTATGAAACAGGGCTTTTTTTCACTGATCCAGAAGCCCGATAAAGACCCTTCTCTCATTGACAATTGGAGATCAATTACTTTATTAAATATTGATTACAAATTGATTGCTCTGGTTTATGCCAAAATGTTAATGAAAGGAATAGATACCATTATAAATGAGAATCCAACAGGATTTATGAAGGGCCGTCACATATAAGCTCTAACATTCGTTTAGTCTTGGACCTTCTAGATTATTCAGATGCAATTGACTCAGATGCGGTTGTCTTATTTTTGGACTTCTGTAAAGCCTTTCACACAATTAAACATGAATTTGTCTTTAGGTCACTTAAACTGTCTGACTTTGGTGAAAATTTTATCAAAGTCATTCGCTTGTTTTACAAAGATATAAATAGTTCTGTGTTACTAAACCTTAATACATCGAAAAGATTCAGTATCAACAGAAGTGTACGACAGGGATGCCCAATTTCGCCATTTTTATTAATTTTGGTTGTGGAACTTCTATCTCTAGATATTCTGAATAATGCAAATCTGTATGATTTAACAATTTTTAACAGAGAAATCAACATGCCCCAAATGGCTGATGATACTACTCTTTATTTAAGAGACAAAGACCAGGTCGCCCTTAATGCTATCACTGCATTCTCTATTGCATCAGGATTAAAACTGAACGTTTCTAAATGTTCTGTAAAGGAATGTGTTAAATATTTAGGAATACATCTGTCAGACAACATATGAATTTCTCTCCTAAAATTAAGAAAACAAAAAATATATTTAATAATTGGCTACAAAGGGATCTTTCTATACTTGGGAGAGTGATTCTGTCCAAGGCAGAGGGACTGTGTGTACCCCTCATTATATTTATTTGTAAATCCCTCTACTTGTAAAGAGATCAACAAGACATTTCTTGACTTCATCTGTAAAAAGAAGTCTCACAAACTGAAAGAGTCAGTCCTCTCTAATAAAAGTGCTGAAGGAGGTCTGGAAGTGTTGGATTATGTTGACATAAATAACACTTTCAAGATCAACTGGTTGAAAAGATGTTTGATCTATACTGATTCAATATGGTATTTCATTCCAAATAATGTGTTTAATACGTTGGGAGGTCTTACATTTTTACTGAAATGTAAATATATTTCTGAAAGATTACCCGCTAAATTGGCTAGGTTTCACCAACAAGCATTAATGGCCTGGAAAATATGTTTCCTGCACAATTGTTCCCCACATAAAGCTCTTTTGTGGAATAATTCAAACATAACTATAAGGAATAAGTCATTGTTCTACCCCAGCTGGCATTAGAGGAATATTGACTTTGTTCTTGATGTTTTTGACAACAGGGGTAATATTCTCACGTATGAACAATTTATAACATTGAAAGAGTTTCCAATACCTTTCAGAGAGTTTATTTCTGTGATCAAAGCCGTTCCCAGTGGTCTAACGACACTAATGAAAACTCATCTTAGCTTTGGTAATGATCACAAAGCTTATCCAGAACTCAGATTGGAAGGCGTGGTCTTACTTGAGAGATCTTGTTGTAATAAATATATACGACAAATTCTCCGTTCACAAAACCAACTTACGCCGAGAGGAAAATGTTTAAGGCCATAAGCAAAGAAAAAAATGCTCACCCAGAAGCGGCGCTCCTAGTGGCCGAGGACTTTAATGCAGAGAAACTTACATCAGTTTTACCAAATATTTACCAGCATGTCACATGTGCAACCAGGGGGGAAAAAAATCCTAGACCATACAACATGTACAAACAACACACACACACAAACAACACACAGACACGAACAACACACACAAACACACACACACACACACACACACACAACACACACAGGGAAATCATGTGATGTGAATGTGATACAGTGTACCAGAAGCACAGAGCAGAATCAGAATATTGGCCAGATTTCCTTTCTATTCCTTTGAGGATTTCTTCCATATCACTGGTCTCTTTCATGTTTCTTAAATCATGCTGGCTTGAACACAGCATTTCTGTTGCTACTTTTTATTCCTGTTATTATAAATGGCCCTTTAATGAATTAATGGCTCACTCTATGCTATGTGTGTGTGTGTGCAGTAGTATTTTTCATTATTCCTGGAAGTCAAGGATTTCAGCATTTAACTACTCTCAATGAAATGACATAGTAAAAAAGATATATACAGTACCAGTCAAGTTTAGACACACCTACTCATTCCAGGGTTTTTCTTTATTTTTACTATTTTCTATATTGTAGAATAATAGTGAAGACATCAAAACTATGAAATAACACATATGGAATCATGTAGTAACCAAAAAAGTGTTAAACAAATCAAAATATATTTTCTATTTGAGATTCTTCAAAGTAGCCACCCTTTGCCTTGACAGCTTTGCACACACTTGGATATATCTTTTTATTTTACAATGTAGAAAATAGTAAAAACAAAGAAAAACCCTGGAATTAGTAGATGTGTCCAAACTGTTGACTGGTATATCTATTTGTCACGGCTTTCTTCGTCGGAGGACGATATAGCGAAATCGTCGTCTGAAAAGGTGGACCAATATGCAGCAGAGTTGGTGTTCATTTTCTTAATTTATTAAAGAGCGTTGAACACGAAAAACAAGAAAAAAATAAGCACGACCAATGACAGTTTTGCATGCTCACAAAAACACGCAATGCAAAAACAATCTCCCACAAATACAAGACAAACACACCCAACTAATATAGGACTTCCAATCAAAGGCAACACCAAACAGCTGCCTTCAATTGGAAGTCCACCCCAATTAACTCAACATAGAAACACACTCACTAGACTACACATAGAAATACATAAACATAGACCATAACTCAAAACCCGGAAATAATAAATCAAACGCCCTCCTAACTAACAAACCACCCTGAACCACATAAAACAAATACCCTCTGCCACGTCCTGACCAAACTACAATAACAATTAACCCTTATACTGGCCAGGACGTGACAATATTATTCTGTATAGGAGTTCTTATTACCTGGAATTTCAGGTTCAAATGAATAAGGCTGCTCTCGAGCGGCTGGATGTTCTTCACCATTCGGCCATCAGATTTGCCACCAATGCTCCTTAAAGGACACATCACTGCACTATATATATATTAAATTGAACCTTTATTTAACTAGGCAAGAACAAATTCTTATTTACAATGATGGCCTACACCAACCAAACCCGGACGACGCTGGACCAATTGTCTGCCGCTCTATGGGACTCCCAATCCCGGCTGTTTGTGATACAGCCTGGATTCGAACAAGGGTGTCTGTAGTGACGCGTCAAGCACTGAGGTGCAGTGCCTTAGACCGCTGCGCCACTCGGGAGCCCTGTAAACTATACTCTTCTGTAAACGGGTCATCTCTGTATACCCGTTGCAAGATCCACTGGTTGATACTATTTATAAAACCCTCTTACTGTAGGCCTCACTCCCCCCTACTGCAGCCCTCATCCTCCACATACAACATCCGTTCTGCCAGCACACACATCTCTGGGTCGCTCCTCTAGTGACTGTAACGAGCTGCAACAAACACTCAAACAGGACAGTTTTATCTCCATCTCTTCATTCAAAGACTCAATCATGGACACTCTTACTGACAGTTGTGGCTGCTTCACGTGATTTATTGTTGTCTCTACCTTCTTGCCCTTTGTGCTGTTGTCTGTGCCCAATAATGTTTGTTCCATGTTTTGTGCTGCTACCATGTTGTTGTCATGTTGTGTTGCTACCATGCTGTGTTGTCATGTTGTGTTGCTACCATGTTGTTGTCATGTTGTGTTGCTACCATGTTGTTGTCATGTTGTGTTGCTACCATGTTCTTGTCATGTTGTGTTGCTACCATGCTGTGTTGTCATGTGTTGCTGCCATGCTGTGCTGTTGTCTGAGGTCTCTCTTTATGTAGGATTGTGGTTTCTCTCTGGTCATGATGTGTGTTTTGTCCTATTTTCTTTTCGCCTTATGTTAGGCCGTCATTGTAAATAAGATTTTTTTCTTTACTGATTGGCCTAGTTAAATAAAGGTCACATGAATAAAATAAAATGTCAAAAAATGAAGGCTCCGTTAACAGAATGACCTATATATATCTTCAGAAAGGTTGCTTCTGATTCAAATTATAGGCTTTGTTTACATGATTACTTTCATCTGAATCAGTTGTGATTTCGGAGGAAAGGCTATTACAGCCAAAAATGAGGACAATAGACCAAATATCGGACTTCCTTTATGGCTGAACCGAACTGGAGAGAAAGAAAGAGAGAGGAGGAGGGGATAGCCTAAGAGGAAGGAAACGGCGAGGGCTTCATCAACAGACAGAGGAGTCTCTTGTCAGGCTGATAGACGAAATGAAAGCCTGACACGGGATACGCCACGGAAATCTCTCTGGCTGAGATAACGCAGTCGACGTTTACAGAAAATAATTCCAGCGGCTGGAGATCCAGATGTTTACGTAAAACAGCTGTCAATCTTATTCTTGGAACTGGAACTTTCATCGCATTTTGATTCTCTCTGTGCTGATTGGGGGGTTGGCTACAACCGTGCCACATTTAACTCGTTTGCGTCACGCTTTGGAGTTTCCTCCCTGGATAGACATTTGGCGTTTGCTGAGGTTTTGGGACCAAAACCGAAATTCCAAAGCTGCGTTCTCTGATGGGTTACATGGCGTGCGTTTGATCCTGGGGTGTGCGCTGCGCGATGGCCGCGTCGGGCGGACGGAAGAGCGAGAAGTTGGACGAGGCACAGGCGTTGGCCCGGAGCTGCGCGGGGAGACCGGACTTTCTCCCGTGCGACGGACTGTCCATCTGCGCAACACACAGCCATGGGAAGTGCTTCAAGCTCCACTGGTGCTGCCACTTGGGATGGTGTCACTGTAAGTAGCCTTGCTTAAAGCCCGTCGATGTCTCACCATTCTCTGGGTTGTCCATGTGCTTAGCTGTGCTCTCCCCTCACTCCCTGGTTGGAAGGAGAACATCAATGTCTATAAATAGCCTGTTATATGTGAATGTTTACAAGAATAGCAGCCTATTGTTTGACTTCAGACAATTATACTGCCCTGCCAAGCAAAAAGACACTGCTCATAGCGTGAAACTGAGAAAAATTGCTTTTATTTACCTTGGTTTCACAGTAACTTTATGCAGTTACTGCTAACATGACCCCTATTTTCTCCAAAACACAATACAATAGAGGCAGGATACTTGTTCACATGATTAACATGTATTTAATGTAGCATTTTCGACCAAATGAGCAGTTACTGCCTTTTTGCTTGGTAGGGCAGTGTAGCCCTCGTCCGTTTTTGTTGGCTTGTTGGAAACCAGACATCCATCCCCTTAGCTGGATGGGACAAGTCAACACAGACATTCTGATTGGTTAGACTACATATTTAAATGCACAGCCTAAATTCAGCTGATTAAACCTGTAGCAGGCTAGAATATTGTTCCTAGTTATTCAATGTTGGCTCAGTGGTTCAGACAGGCAGACAGACAGACAGACAGGCAGGCAGGCAGACAGACAGACAGACAGACAGACAGACAGACAGACAGACAGACAGACAGACAGACAGACAGACAGACAGACAGACAGACAGACAGACAGACAGACAGACAGTGTACCATTCATGGACTGTCACCCTCACAGCTGGAAGCTGCTGATAGAGAGCGAATGAATGATGTTAAAGATACTGAACTCATTCAACCTCTTATTCATCAACAGACCATGTCTGTCTTGCAGCTCAGCCTCAGCAGTTGGCTACTGAGATGACTAAATAGACTACACTGTCTTACAATTTATAAGAATCTCATGACCACGTCTCCAAGAATCCAGACAGGACTGCCAGACTAGAGTACTGAGGATCACTGTCTGGACCTTGATGTTATAAACTACAGTTGGCTCTCTCTGCACCAAAGGATGTTTTTGGGCAACAAGCTTGTTTCTCTGCACTATAACAGCTGGTGTATGATGAAGGTATTATATTGTTTCTCTGCACTATAACAGCTGGTGTATGATGAAGGTATTATCTTGTTTCTCTGCACTACAACAGCTGGTGTATGATGAAGGTATTATCTTGTTTCTCTGCACTATAAAAGCTGGTGTATGATGAAGGTATTATATTGTTTCTCTGCACTATAACAGCTGGTGTATGATGAAGGTATTATATTGTTTCTCTACACTACAACAGCTGGTGTATGATGAAGGTATTATCTTGTTTCTCTGCACTATAACAGCTGGTGTATGATGAAGGTATTATCTTGTTTCTCTGCACTACAACAGCTGGTGTATGATGAAGGTATTATCTTGTTTCTCTGCACTACAACAGCTGGTGTATGATGAAGGTATTATATTGTTTCTCTGCACTACAACAGCTGGTGTATGATGAAGGTATTATCTTGTTTCTCTGCACTACAACAGCTGGTGTATGATGAAGGTATTATCTTGTTTCTCTGCACTACAACAGCTGGTGTATGATGAAGGTATTATATTGTTTCTCTGCACTACAACAGCTGGTGTGTGATGAAGGTATTATATTGTTTCTCTGCACTACAACAGCTGGTGTATGATGAATGTATTATATTGTTTCTCTACACTACAACAGCTGGTGTATGATGAAGGTATTATCTTGTTTCTCTGCACTATAACAGCTGGTGTATGATGAAGGTATTATCTTGTTTCTCTGCACTACAACAGCTGGTGTATGATGAAGGTATTATCTTGTTTCTCTCCACTACAACAGCTGGTGTATGATGAAGGTATTATCTTGTTTCTCTGCACTACAACAGCTGGTGTATGATGAAGGTATTATCTTGTTTCTCTGCACTACAACAGCTGGTGTATGATGAATGTATTATCTTGTTTCTCTGCACTACAACAGCTGGTGTATGATGAAGGTATTATCTTGTTTCTCTCCACTACAACAGCTGGTGTATGATGAAGGTATTATCTTGTTTCTCTGCACTACAACAGCTGGTGTATGATGAAGGTATTATCTTGTTTCTCTGCACTACAACAGCTGGTGTATGATGAATGTATTATATTGTTTCTCTGCACTACAACAGCTGGTGTATGATGATGGTATTATCTTGTTTCTCTGCACTACAACAGCTGGTGTATGATGAATGTATTATATTGTTTCTCTGCACTACAACAGCTGGTGTATGATGAAGGTATTATCTTGTTTCTCTGCACTATAACAGCTGGTGTATGATGAAGGTATTATCTTGTTTCTCTGTACTACAACAGCTGGGTTATGATGAAGGTATTATTACATTGTTAATAATGTATTACAACACTACGTCACCAAGAAGTGAAACTGAGTGAAGTTACACTCAGCCACCAGTAGAGGGCAGGTTCACTTCCTCACTGTCTGAAAGACCAGGTTACACGTGGTAAAAACAGGTGATAGAAGACCAAGCCAATACTGAGGGATAGAGAGAGTGTGTGTGTGTGTGGTATGCGGTTGTGTGTGTGGTATGCGGTTGTGTGTGGTATGCGGTTGTGTGTGTGTGCGGTTGTGTGTGTGTGTGTGTGTGTGTGTGTGTGGTTGTGTGTGTGGTATGCGGTTGTGTGTGTGTGGTTGTGTGTGTGTGTGTGTGTGTGTGTGTGTGTGTGTGTGTGTGTGTGTGTGTGTGTGTGTGTGTGTGTGTGTGTGTGCGTGTGTGCGTGTGTGCGCGTGCCCAACATCCCCACTACACCTAATCATCAGACACACTGCATTTATCAAGTGTCTACTGTACCTTCAGCAGCAAAGTGTTTGGAGTAAATATTACACTTTCAAAGGAGTGTCTGGAACTGTATCTGTCTAGACTAGCACCCATTAGATTAGCATGGAGACTGAGTCCCAGAGAGAGTTAGTTTAAGTCTTCCTCAGTCAACTAAGGAGGGAGGGAGAGGGGAGGGAGGGAGGGAGAGGAGGGAGGGAGAAGGGAGAGAGAGGGGAAATGGAAGAGGGAGGGAGAGGGGGAGGGAGGGAGGGAGAGGAGGGAGGGAGAAGGGAGAGAGAGGGGAAATGGAAGAGGGAGGGAGAGGGGAGGGAGGGAGGGAGAGGAGGGAGGGAGAAGGGAGAGAGAGGGGAAATGGAAGAGGGAGGGAGAGGGGAGGGAGGGAGGGAGAGGAGGGAGGGAGAAGGGAGAGAGAGGGGAAATGGAAGAGGGAGGAAAAGGGGGAGGGAGTGAGGAAGGGAGGGATAGGGGAGGAAGTGAGGGAGGGAGGACGTGAGGGAGGGAGGAAGGAAGAGGGGAGGGAGGAAGAGAGGAAGAGGGGAGGGAATGTTTAACCAGGGACCACAAAGCCCTGTGTTTAACCAGGGACCATAAAGCCCTGTGTTTAACCAGGGACCACAAAGCCCTGTGTTTAACCATGGATCATAAAGCCCTGTGTTTACCCAGGGACCAAGGGTTTGACGTGTGTGTTTGTGTGCGTATCTGCGTCCGTGCCCGTGCGTCTTTTTCCATATGTATGTACGTTTTGGAGTAGTGAGACCCTAGAAAAGCCTGTAAAATGTGTTGTCAGTCAGTTTCCTTTTCTGTATCAGTAACACAGCCATCTGTCCTGGCTGTTGACTTCACAGTACTGCTCAGTAACTGGTTGCTGCGTGGCTGTCAGTCTCCATCCTCTGTAATGCTCCTCCATTCTCCTTTTGCTGCATTGTTATTGTGATGGGTAAAGTCAAGCAGTCCTGTATCTCCGGGCCGGCCGCCAAAACAACATTGAATTTGTGTCAAGCTGAAGTGACAGAGGATGGCATTTCAAAAAGTATCTCACAGTCAAACTGTATTCTATAGCCTGAACACACTAATGTTATACACAGAACACCAACACACAGCTCTCTCTGGGCTGACTGACTCTGGGCTGACTGTCTCTGGGCTGACTGTCTCTGGGCTGAGTGATTACTGACAGGACAGTCTCTGGGCTGAGTGATCACTGAGAGGACAGGCAGAGAGGGGTCAGCCTCAGAGGTTATAGGTCAGCTGCCACTTGACCTCTCTGGTCCGTCAAGCCCTATCAAACCATCCGGCCCGTTGCCATTTGTGATCCCTCCACACCCAACGTCCCTCTCCTCCCATCCTAGATGATTCAGACCCTGCTGTCAGCATTAACAGAGGTATCCCACTGGTGGGAAGGAGGGATGGCAACATCTCTCTCTCTCTCTCTCTCTCTCTCTCTCTCTCTCTCTCTCTCTCTTTCTCTCTTCCTCCTCTTCCTCCTCCTCCTCCTCCTCCTATGGAAACAAACAGTGCAGAGGCTGTTACAGCCATGTTTCCATCACCTCCACTCTGCATATTATATGAAGAGTGTCTATAGTTCTCCCACCGACGACGCCGTTGTTATACATAATATTATATGAAGGGGTTTTAGTTAATATAGGTCATGAATAATAAATTGTGAATAATAAACAGGAAGTGTAAATTAGACAGGGGTTTTAGTTAATATAGGTCATGAATAATAAATTGTGAATAATAAACAGGAAGTGTAAATTAGACAGGGGTTTTAGTTAATATAGGTCATGAATAATAAATTGTGAATAATAAACAGGAAGTGTAAATTAGACAGGGGTTATAGTTAATATAGGTCATGAATAATAAATTGTGAATAATAAACAGGAAGTGTAAATTAGACAGGGGTTTTAGTTAATATAGGTCATGAATAATAAATTGTGAATAATAAACAGGAAGTGTAAATTAGACAGGGGTTACAGTTAATATAGGTCATGAATAATAAATTGTGAATAATAAACAGGAAGTGTAAATTAGACCGGGGTTATAGTTAATATAGGTCATGAATAATAAATTGTGAATAATAAACAGAAAGTGTAAATTAGACAGGGGTTTTAGTTAATATAGGTCATGAATAATAAATTGTGAATAATAAACAGGAAGTGTAAATTAGACAGGGGTTTTAGTTAATATAGGTCATGAATAATAAATTGTGAATAATAAACAGGAAGTGTAAATTAGACAGGGGTTATAGTTAATATAGGTCATTAATAATAAATGGGGAATAATAAACAGGAAGTGTAAATTAGACAGGGGTTATAGTTAATATAGGTCAGTAATAATAAACAGGAAGTGTAAATTAGACAGGTGTTATAGTTAATATAGGTCATGAATAATAAACAGCAAGTGTAAATTAGACAGGGGTTATAGTTAACATAGTTCATGAATAATAAATAGTGAATTAACAGTCTGAGAAGTAATGTGATAATAAACAGGAAGAGACATGATGTCCTCTAGGGGAGCAGGAAATTACACGTGTGTAGTTGTGTACTACTTCCTGCTTGCGTCTACAGGCTTAAAACCACCGTCTGTCTGTATGTCGTCATCCCAAATGGCACCCTATTACCTATTTAGTGCACTACCCCATAGGACTCTGGTCAAAAGTGGGGGGGAGTGTATGTGTGTGGAGTGGGGGGTACCTGTCATTCTCTACGTGTAGCTGTCATCCTCTACTCTACATGTAGCTGTCATCCTCTACATGTACCTGTCATCCTCTACTCTACATGTAGCTGTCATCCTCTACTCTACATGTAGCTGTCAGCCTCTACATGTACCTGTCATCCTCTACATGTAGCTGTCATCCTCTATATGTAGCTGTCATCCTCTACTCTACATGTAGCTGTCATCCTCTACATGTACCTGTCATCCTCTACTCTACATGTACCTGTCATCCTCTACATGTAGCTGTCATCCTCTACTCTACATGTAGCTGTCTTCCTCTACTCTACATGTAGCTGTCTTCCTCTACTCTACATGTAGCTGTCTTCCTCTACATGTAGCTGTCTTCCTCTACTCTACATGTAGCTGTCTTCCTCTACATGTAGCTGTCTTCCTTTACATGTACCTGTCATCCTCTACTCTACATGTACCTGTCATCCTCTACTCTACATGTACCTGTCATCCTCTACATGTACCTGTCATCCTCTACATGTACCTGTCATCCTCTACATGTAGCTGTCTTCCTCTACTCTAAATGTAGCTGTCTTCCTCTACTCTACATGTAGCTGTCATCCTCTACTCTACATGTAGCTGTCATCCTCTACTCTACATGTAGCTGTCTTCCTCTACTCTACATGTAGCTGTCTTCCTCTACTCTACATGTAGCTGTCATCCTCTACATGTAGCTGTCATCCTCTACTCTACATGTAGCTGTCATCCTCTACTCTACATGTAGCTGTCATCCTCTACTCTACATGTAGCTGTCATCCTCTACTCTACATGTAGCTGTCATCCTCTACTCTACATGTAGCTGTCATCCTCTACTCTACATGTAGCTGTCATCCTCTACATGTAGCTGTCATCCTCTACATGTAGCTGTCATCCTCTACTCTACATGTAGCTGTCTTCCTCTACTCTACATGTAGCTGTCTTCCTCTACTCTACATGTAGCTGTCATCCTCTACTCTACATGTAGCTGTCATCCTCTACATGTACCTGTCATCCTCTACATGTAGCTGTCATCCTCTACTCTACATGTACCTGTCATCCTCTACATGTAGCTGTCATCCCCTACATGTAGCTGTCATCCTCTACATGTAGCTGTCTTCCTCTACTCTACATGTAGCTGTCATCCTCTACATGTACCTGTCATCCTCTACATGTACCTGTCATCCTCTACATGTACCTGTCATACTCTACATGTAGCTGTCATCCTCTACTCTACATGTACCTGTCATCCTCTACTCTACATGTACCTGTCATCCTCTACTCTACATGTACCTGTCATACTCTACATGTAGCTGTCATCCTCTACTCTACATGTAGCTGTCATCCTCTACATGTAGCTGTCATCCTCTACTCTACATGTACCTGTCATCCTCTACTCTACATGTACCTGTCATCCTCTACTCTACATGTAGCTGTCATCCTCTACATGTAGCTGTCATCCTCTACTCTACATGTAGCTGTCATCCTCTACTCTACATGTACCTGTCATCCTCTACTCTACATGTACCTGTCATCCTCTACATGTAGCTGTCATCCTCTACATGTAGCTGTCATCCTCTACTCTACATGTAGCTGTCATCCTCTACTCTACATGTACCTGTCATCCTCTACTCTACATGTAGCTGTGATCCTCTACTCTACATGTACCTGTCATCATGTATGTAGTCTAGTCCTGGTAGATACTGTATGTAGTCTAGTCCTGGTAGATACTGTGTGTAGTCTAGTCCTGGTAGATACTGTGTGTAGTCTAGTCCTGGTAGATACTGTATATAGTCTAGTCCTGGTAGATACTGTATGTAGTCTAGTCCGGGTAGATACTGTATGTAGTCTAGTCCTGGTAGATACTGTATGTAGTCTAGTCCTGGTAGATACTGTATGTAGTCTAGTCCTGGTAGATACTGTATGTAGTCTAGTCCTGGTAGATACTGTATGTAGTCTAGTCCTGGTAGATACTGTATGTAGTCTAGTCCTGGTAGATACTGTATGTAGTCTAGTCCTGGTAGATACTGTATGTAGTCTAGTCCTGGTAGATACTGTATATAGTCTAGTCCTGGTAGATACTGTATATAGTCTAGTCCTGGTAGATACTGTATGTAGTCTAGTCCTGGTAGATACTGTATGTAGTCTAGTCCTGGTAGATACTGTATGTAGTCTAGTCCTGGTAGATACTGTTTGTAGTCTAGTCCTGGTAGATACTGTATGTAGTCTAGTCCTGGTAGATACTGTATATAGTCTAGTCCTGGTAGATACTGTATATAGTCTAGTCCTGGTAGATACTGTATATAGTCTAGTCCTGGTAGATACTGTATGTAGTCTAGTCCTGGTAGATACTGTATGTAGTCTAGTCCTGGTAGATACTGTATATAGTCTAGTCCTGGTAGATACTGTATATAGTCTAGTCCTGGTAGATACTGTATATAGTCTAGTCCTGGTAGATACTGTATGTAATCTAGTCCTGGTAGATACTGTGTGACGGAGAAGTCAGTCACTGGCCGCGGGCAGCGTTTGGTACACTAACACACACATTCATCGCGCCTCCCTGCTCCGTTATCAGCTCCGTTAACAATGTCGACGTACATACATTTTACACTTTATTCTTACCTCCTGTCAGTAACAGTTTCTGGTATAAAGAATATAAAGACAAGCCTTCATGTTTAATTTAAGCAACGTTTATTGTACTTGTCAATGTTATGGATGAGCGCTTTGTTTGTTTGGTTCTGTTCCTCTCTCTCCATCTCTGTAGCTTCTGGGTATGCTGGGATAAGGACCAGAGCTACGGTAATCGGGCTGGCTTTGTAGTGCCTGTCCTGAATGGCTCGTTCATGTGAATGGGCATATTGGAAGTAGGGATGGGATTTTATAAATGTGTTATATTGGTATATTGTATCATGAGAAATGTGTTGCAAGGTATATAATTCATTATGTTTAGCTGAGTGAAAAATGTAGGCTTTGATGAAGGTAATTGCTTAATGAATTAGTGCTGGGTATGTTCTGATGGGAGGGGCTTCCCCTACAAAAGGAGCCTCTCTTTCAGTTCAAGGGGGGAACCATTTTGAATTGAGCTGTTGATGGGGCACCATTGTTTTTAAGCTGTCCCCATAATGTATACTTTGGATGGCAGTACTGTTGTTTTTCTTCAGGATTCACTATGTAAATAAACACCCAGAAGCACTTTTGCAGCTCCGCCATCTTTTTATTTGATAGAGGTTAGGTTTTTCAGTTTAGCCTTCTGGCCTACTCTACGTGCCATACTGTATGTAGTCTAGTTCTGGTAGATACTGTATGTAGTCTAGTCCTGGTAGATACTGTATGTAGTCTAGTCCTGGTAGATGCTGTACTGTATGTAGTCTAGTTCTGGTAGATACTGTATGTAGTCTAGTCCTGGTAGATACTGTATGTAGTCTAGTCCTGGTAGATACTGTACTGTATGTAGTCTAGTCCTGGTAGATACTGTATGTAGTCTAGTCCTGGTAGATACTGTATGTAGTCAAGTCCTGGTAGATACTGTATATAGTCTAGTCCTGGTAGATACTGTATATAATCTAGTCCTGGTAAATACTGTATGTAGTCTAGTCCTGGTAGATACTGATGTAGTCTAGTCCTGGTAGATACTGTATATAGTCTAGTCCTGGTAGATACTGTATGTAGTCTAGTCCTGGTAGATACTGTATGTAGTCTAGTCCTGGTAGATACTGTACTGTATGTAGTCTAGTCCTGGTAGATACTGTATGTAGTCTAGTCCTGGTAGATACTGTACTGTATGTAGTCTAGTCCTGGTAGATACTGTATGTAGTCTAGTCCTGGTAAATACTGTATGTAGTCTAGTCCTGGTAGATACTGTATGTAGTCTAGTCCTGGTAGATACTGTATGTAGTCTAGACCTGGTAGATACTGTATGTAGTCTAGTCCTGGTAGATAATGTATGTAGTCTAGTCCTGGTAGATACTGTATGTAGTCTAGTCCTGGTAGATACTGTATGTAGTCTAGTCCTGGTAGATACTGTATGTAGTCTAGACCTGGTAGATACTGTATGTAGTCCAGTCCTGGTAGATACTGTATGTAGTCTAGTCCTGGTAGATACTGTACTGTATGTAGTCTAGTCCTGGTAGATACTGTACTGTATGTAGTCTAGTCCTGGTAGATACTGTATGCAGTCTAGTCCTGGTAGATACTGTATGTAGTCTAGCCCTGGTAGATACTGTATGTAGTCTAGACCTGGTAGATACTGTATGTAGTCTAGTCCTGGTAGATACTGTACTGTATGTAATATAGTCCTGGTAGATGCTGTATATAGTCTAGTTCTGGTAGATACTGTATGTAGTCTAGTCCTGGTAGATACTGTACTGTATGTAGTCTAGTCCTGGTAGATACTGTACTGTATGTAATATAGTCCTCGTAGATACTGTATATAGTCTAGTCCTGGTAGATACTGTACTGTATGTAGTCTAGTCCTGGTAGATCCTGTATGTAGTCTAGTCCTGGTAGATACTGTACTGTATGTAGTCTAGTCCTGGTAGATACTGTATGTAGTCTAGTCCTGGTAGATACTGTATGTAGTCTAGTCCTGGTAGATACTGTACTGTATGTAGTCTAGTCCTGGTAGATACTGTACTGTATGTAATATAGTCCTGGTAGATACTGTACTGTATGTAATATAGTCCTGGTAGATACTGTATGTAGTCTAGTCCTGGTAGATACTGTATTTAGTCTAGTCCTGGTAGATACTGTATGTAGTCTAGTCCTGGTAGATACTGTATGTAGTCTAGTCCTGGTAGATACTGTATGTAGTCTAGTGCTGGTAGATACTGTATGTAGTCTAGTCCTGGTAGATACTGTATGTAGTCTAGTCCTGGTAGATACTGTATGTAGTCTAGTCCTGGTAGATACTCTATGTAGTCTAGTCCTGGTAGATACTCTATGTAGTCTAGTCCTGGTAGATACTCTATGTAGTCTAGTCCTGGTAGATACTCTATGTAGTCTAGTCCTGGTAGATACTCTATGTAGTCTAGTCCTGGTAGATACTCTATGTAATCTAGTCCTGGTAGATACTGTATGTAGTCTAGTCCTGGTAGATACTGTATGTAGTCTAGTCCTGGTAGATACTGTATGTAGTCTAGTCCTGGTAAATACTGTATGTAGTCTAGTCCTGGTAAATACTGTATGTAGTCTAGTCCTGGTAGATACTGTATGTAGTCTAGTCCTGGTAGATACTGTATGTAGTCTAGTCCTGGTAGATAATGTATGTAGTCTAGTCCTGGTAGATACTGTATGTAGTCTAGTCCTGGTAGATACTGTATGTAGTCTAGTCCTGGTAGATAATGTATGTAGTCTAGTCCTGGTAGATACTGTATGTAATCTAGTCTGAGTAGACACTGTTTTAACAGTCGTTCTAGATGCTCTGTCTTGAGAGGAGAGGAGCTAGCTACATGACTGCTAGTCTAGGAAGTATGCATTATTGAACAGACAGAGAGACTGCACTGTCCACACTGACCCAGAACCAAGGGATTACCAAGGGAATTACCCAGAGAACCTAGGACAGGGATGGGCAACTCCAGTCCTCCAGGGCCTGATTAGTGTCCCAGCCCCAGCCAACACACCTGACTCCATAATCACCTCATCATGATCTTCAGTTTAGAATGCAATTAGTTTAATCAGCTGTGTTCGCTAGGGATGGGGGAAATGGTTGACACCACTTCAGAGGTGGGCTTGAACTCAACCTGAGAGCTACACCCTGAGAGCTACACCCTGAGAGCTACACCCTGAGAGCTACACCCTGTGAGCTACACCCTGAGAGCTACACCCTGAGAGCTACACCCTGAGAGCTACACCCTGAGAACTACACCCTGTGAGCTACACCCTGTGAGCTACACCCTGAGAGCTACACCCTGAGAGCTACTACTGTATGATCAAATAGAAATCTATTCATACAGTGTGTATGTCTGTTTCCTTATTCGTCCCTGGAGGCTGGGTTGGAGTGGTACTATGCATGTTCTCCTCTGTGATTACTCAGAGCGACAGGAAGTGAAACTAGGGCTGAAAATAGGAATGGATTTGGCACTCATGGTTTTTGTGAATATTTTTTATTAAAAATAAAAAAAACAGTGGCCTCATTTTACATTAGAGTGGCTTAAATGTTTCATTCTGAAAACAGTTTTTCTACCCCTCTTCAAACCATTGGCCTCATTTTACATTAGAGTGGCTGAAATGTTTCATTCTGAAAACAGTCACTACACAACTGTAGTTTTATGAAACCTGTAAGATGCAACAATTCGGGACTGTTTGTACTACACAATATGACATAAAATAGGTTTTGTCTCTACATGCGCTCCAGTTGTTTCCTCCACATCTTAATATGTTGTGAAATGTTCATGACTGTTGCTGAGATGGACAATCAGTCACAGCTAGTGATGTTAGATAGAAAGAGACCGTCGGTGATGGACAATCAGTCACAGCTAGTGATGTTAGATAGAAAGAGACCGTCGGTGATGGACAATCAGTCACAGCTAGTGATGTTAGATAGAAAGAGACCGTCGGTGATGGACAATCAGTCACAGCTAGTGATGTTAGATAGAAAGAGACCGTCGGTGATGGACAATCAGTCACAGCTAGTGATGTTAGATAGAAAGAGACCGTCGGTGATGGACAATCAGTCACAGCTAGTGATGTTAGATAGAAAGAGACCGTCGGTGATGGACAATCAGTCACAGCTAGTGATGTTAGATAGAAAGAGACCGTCGGTGATGGACAATCAGTCACAGCTAGTGATGTTAGATAGAAAGAGACCGTCGGTGATGGACAATCAGTCACAGCTAGTGATGTTAGATAGAAAGAGACCGTCGGTGATGGACAATCAGTCACAGCTAGTGATGTTAGATAGAAAGAGACCGTCGGTGATGGACAATCAGTCACAGCTAGTGATGTTAGATAGAAAGAGACCGTCGGTGATGGACAATCAGTCACAGCTAGTGATGTTAGATAGAAAGAGACCGTCGGTGATGGACAATCAGTCACAGCTAGTGATGTTAGATAGAAAGAGACCGTCGGTGATGGACAATCAGTCACAGCTAGTGATGTTAGATAGAAAGAGACCGTCGGTGATGGACAATCAGTCACAGCTAGTGATGTTAGTCATGTCACCAGATCTGCATATTACTGGGACTTATCTGTTTAATGTCGCTGCCAGATCTGCATATTACTGGGACTTATCTGTTTAATGTCGCTGCCAGATCTGCATATTACTGGGACTTATCTGTTTAATGTCGCTGCCAGATCTGCATATTACTGGGACTTATCTGTTTAATGTCGCTGCCAGATCTGCATATTACTGGGACTTATCTGTTTAATGTCGCTGCCAGATCTGCATATTACTGGGACTTATCTGTTTAATGTCGCTGCCAGATCTGCATATTACTGGGACTTATCTGTTTAATGTCGCTGCCAGATCTGCATATTACTGGGACTTATCTGTTTAATGTCGCTGCCAGATCTGCATATTACTGGGACTTATCTGTTTAATGTCGCTGCCAGATCTGCATATTACTGGGACTTATCTGTTTAATGTCGCTGCCAGATCTGCATATTACTGGGACTTATCTGTTTAATGTCGCTGCCAGATCTGCATATTACTGGGACTTATCTGTTTAATGTCGCTGCCAGATCTGCATATTACTGGGACTTATCTGTTTAATGTCGCTGCCAGATCTGCATATTACTGGGACTTATCTGTTTAATGTCGCTGCCAGATCTGCATATTACTGGGACTTATCTGTTTAATGTCGCTGCCAGATCTGCATATTACTGGGACTTATCTGTTTAATGTCGCTGCCAGATCTGCATATTACTGGGACTTATCTGTTTAATGTCGCTGCCAGATCTGCATATTACTGGGACTTATCTGTTTAATGTCGCTGCCAGATCTGCATATTACTGGGACTTATCTGTTTAATGTCGCTGCCAGATCTGCATATTACTGGGACTTATCTGTTTAATGTCGCTGCCAGATCTGCATATTACTGGGACTTATCTGTTTAATGTCGCTGCCAGATCTGCATATTACTGGGACTTATCTGTTTAATGTCGCTGCCAGATCTGCATATTACTGGGACTTATCTGTTTAATGTCGCTGCCAGATCTGCATATTACTGGGACTTATCTGTTTAATTTCGCTGCCAGATCTGCATATTACTGGGACTTATCTGTTTAATGTCGCTGCCAGATCTGCATATTACTGTGACTTATCTGTTTAATGTCGCTGCCAGATCTGCATATTACTGGGACTTATCTGTTTAATGTCGCTGCCAGATCTGCATATTACTGGGACTTATCTGTTTAATGTCGCTGCCAGATCTGCATATTACTGGGACTTATCTGTTTAATTTCGCTGCCAGATCTGCATATTACTGGGACTTATCTGTTTAATGTTGCTGCCAGATCTGCATATTACTGTGACTTATCTGTTTAATGTTGCTGCCAGATCTGCATATTACTGGGACTTATCTGTTTAATGTCGCTGCCAGATCTGCATATTACTGGGACTTATCTGTTTAATGTCGCTGCCAGATCTGCATATTACTGGGACTTATCTGTTTAATGTCGCTGCCAGATCTGCATATTACTGGGACTTATCTGTTTAATGTCGCTGCCAGATCTGCATATTACTGGGACTTATCTGTTTAATGTCGCTGCCAGATCTGCATATTACTGGGACTTATCTGTTTAATGTCGCTGCCAGATCTGCATATTACTGTGACTTATCTGTTTAATGTTGCTGCCAGATCTGCATATTACTGGGACTTATCTGTTTAATGTCGCTGCCAGATCTGCATATTACTGGGACTTATCTGTTTAATGTTGCTGCCAGAGCCAATAATGTATGTTATCTCTCATTAGAGAGTGCGCATGTATGTGTCAAATCAAAGTTTATTGGCGTGTGCATGTGATTAGCCGAGGTCGATTCCCAGCTGTACTTGAGAGCTCAGCCTAATCATCTGTAAATGTCTGTAAATACCATCAGTCCCTATGATGCATCTCTGTGAATTCATTATTCATGACATAACATCCAACCAGTTGGGAGGGAGGTTGAGGACCAGGAAACTCCCTGTTTAGGGGAACTGTCTCTGTATGTAGTGTCTATAGTATGACATTAGCATGTTATAGCATGTATTACATCGCTAGCCCTGCACCCCTTTATGTGGGTTAAAACCCCTTTTGAAGGCTAAAGTGTAGCTAAGCTAACAACCCTGAAACAGCCCCAGGAAGTCTTCAGTGAACCATCTGAAATGCTTCTTTAGCAGGCTATGAGTCTTCCTATAGTGCTGAAACCAAAACTTCATATCCAACCTTTACATCCCATCAACTTGTATGAATTGAGAGGCTAAGACCCTGGAATGCTGCCTGCCTTCCTGGTCTCTCTGTGTGTGACTGACTCTGATCCTGGTAAACTAGAGGACTAGTGTTTTCCCAGCCTCTCATCAATCTTACAGCTCCTCGGCAGCCCTGAAGAAGAAAAAAAAAAACACGCACACACACACACACACACACACACGCACATGCACACACACACACAGGCACATGCACACACACACACACACACACACACGCACACGCACACGCACACGCACACACACAAACATCGCAGCACATTCAGCCCAGAAAAGGACATTAGCAAAGTGGAGCGAAAATCCAAAGTCTTCAACCATCCACACTATACAGTACAATAACAACCTTCCACACAGATCCACACTATACAGTACAATAACAACCTTCCACACAGATCCACACTATACAGTACAATAACAACCTTCCACACAGATCCACACTATACAGTACAATAACAACCTTCCACACAGATCCACACTATACAGTACAATAACAACCTTCCACACAGATCTACACTATACAGTACAATAACAACCTTCCACACTATACAGTATATTAACAGGCAAACATCTCCATGCCTTGTCCTTCAACACAATAAAACAGTGGTTGTCAGGAAACAGTCCCAGCCTTGGAAATCCTGTCAGAGGAAAATCCCTGAGAGGGCCATCTTCACACCGAGTGCATGGATGGATGAGAAATACATTATTGTGGGGATTCAGTCCTTGAAATACTTTTTATTTCATTTCATTTGAATCTGATTTCTTTTTGACAATAGATCAGGCTAGAGAAGGGTGGGTGTGATTGTATCACTGTGCTGCTAGTCAGTCAGCCAGCCAATCTGTCAGCCAGTCAGTCAGCCAATCTGCCAGCCAGCCAGCCAGCCAGCCAATTAGCCAGTCAGTCAGTCAGCCAGCCAGTCAGCCAGCCAATCAGCCAGCCAATCAGCCAGCCAGCCAGTCAGCCAGCCAGCCAGTCAGCCAGCCAATCAGCCAGTCATCCCGCCAATCAGCCAGCCAGTCAGTTAGCCAGCCAATCAGCCAGTCAGCCAGCCAGTCAGTTAGCCAGCCAATCAGCCAGCCAATCAGCCAGTCAGCCAGCCAGTCAGCCAGAGGTGTGCTGCTCTCACATAATGTTAACATGGTGGGCAGTGAGTGTGACTGTGCATGAGGTACTGGTACAGTACGTAACATGGTGGACAGTGAGTGTGACTGTGCATGAGGTACTGGTACAGTACGTAACATGGTGGACAGTGAGTGTGACTGTGCATGAGGTACCGGTACAGTACGTAACATGGTGGACAGTGAGTGTGACTGTGCATGAGGTACCGGTACAGTACGTAACATGGTGGACAGTGAGTGTGACTGTGCATGACGTACCGGTACAGTACGTAACATGGTGGGCAGTGAGTGTGACTGTGCATGAGGTACCGGTACAGTACGTAACATGGTGGGCAGTGAGTGTAACTGTGCATGAAGTACCGGTACAGTACGTAACATGGTGGGCAGTGAGTGTGACTGTGCATGAGGTACCGGTACAGTACGTAACATGGTGGACAGTGAGTGTGACTGTGCATGAGGTACCGGTACAGAACGTAACATGGTGGACAGTGAGTGTGACTGTGCATGAGGTACCGGTACAGTACGTAACATGGTGGGCAGTGAGTGTGACTGTGCATGAGGTACTGGTACAGTACGTAACATGGTGGGCAGTGAGTGTGACTGTGCATGAGGTACTGGTACAGTACGTAACATGGTGGACAGTGAGTGTGACTGTGCATGAGGTACTGGTACAGTACGTAACATGGTGGACAGTGAGTGTGACTGTGCATGAGGTACTGGTACAGTACGTAACATGGTGGACAGTGAGTGTGACTGTGCATGAGGTACTGGTACAGTACGTAACATGGTGGACAGTGAGTGTGACTGTGCATGAGGTACTGGTACAGTACGTAACATGGTGGACAGTGAGTGTGACTGTGCATGAGGTACTGGTACAGTACGTAACATGGTGGACAGTGAGTGTGACTGTGCATGAGGTACTGGTACAGTACGTAACATGGTGGACAGTGAGTGTGACTGTGCATGAGGTAATGGTACAGTACGTAACATGGTGGACAGTCGTGCTGACAGACATGAGCGCTCTCGCTCAATTTTCTTTTCAATTTAAATTGTTTTATTGGCATGATGTAACAATGTACAGTACCAGTCAAATGTTTGGACACACCTACTCATTCAAGGGATTTTCTTAATTCTTACTATTTTCTACATTGTAGAATAATAGTGAAGACATCAAATCTATGAAATAACACACATGGAATTAAGTAGTAACCAAAAAAGTGTTAAACAAATCTAAATATATTTTAGATTCTTCAAAGTAGCCACCCTTTGCCTTGATGACAGCTTTGCACACACTTTGCATTCTCTCAGCCAGCTTCACCTGGAATGGAGTTCCCACATATGCTGAGCACTGCTTTTCCTTCACTCTGCAGTCCAACTCATCCCAAACCATCTCAATTGGATGGAGTTTGGGTGATTATGGAGGCCAGGTCATCTGATGCAGCACTCCATCACTCTCCTTCTTGGTCAAATAGCCCTTACACAGCCTGGAGGTGTGTTGGGTCATTGTCCTACTGAAAAACAAATGATAGTCCCACTAAGCGCAAACCAGATGGGATGGTGTATCGCTGCAGAATGCTGTGGTAGCCATGCTGGTTAAGTGTGTCTTGAATTCTAAATAAATCGCTGACAGTGTCACCAGCAAAACACCATCACACCTCCTCCTCCATGCTTCATGGTGGGAACCACACATGCAGAGATTATCTGCTCACCTACACACGGGGGTTGGAACCAAAAATCAAAAAAATCTCAGACCAAAGGACAGATTTCCACCAGTCTAATGTCCATTGCTCGTGTTTCTTGGCCCAAGCAAGTCTCTTCTTATTATTGGTGTCCTTTAGTACTGTCTTTGCAGCAATTTGACCATGAAGCCTGATTCATGCAGTCTCCTCTGAACAGTTGATGTTGAGATGTGTTTGTTACTTGAACTCTGTGAAGCATTTATTTGGGCTGCAATTTCTGAGGCTGGTAACTCTAATGAACTTGTTCTCTGCAGCAGAGGGAACTCTGGGTCTTCCTTTCCTGTGGCGAGAGGCAGTTTCATCATAGCGCTTGATGGTTTTTGCGACTGCAATTGATGTAATGATGTTTCCAAAACGTAATTGCTCTTTTTTGAGTTTTTATTATTAGTGGATATTGGCCTAAATCTGCCCTGCATGCATTGTTTGTAGTTGTTCTCTGGAGATGTAGGAGAATCTTACAGAACTCTGCATGCAGGGTTTCAATGGGGTGTTTGTCCCATTGGGTGAAATCTTGTTTTGCAAGTGGACTCCACACCTCGCTGCCATAAAGTGCAATTGGTTCAATGACACAATCAATTAGTTTTAGCCACATTTGTATAAGTATATTCATTTGTATTTGTTTTTTAATGGCGTAGAATACCCTGCTTGCTTTCTCTCTCAGTTCATTTAGTGCCTGATTTAGGTTTCCAGTTGAGCTTCTTTTTAAAGCTGAGTAATTGTAGTGTGTGGGTATGTACGACCAGGGCCCTGGTCTGACAGGTCCAGGATCTGCTGTAGGACATGTGCTGTGGGTGACAGCAGGTACAGGTCATCTGGGTAGAGCAGGTATTTCATCTCTGAATTGCAGAGACTAACACCAGGGGCTGAGGATTCTACTAGAATAGTGGCCAATTCATTATGTACAGTGCCTTCGGAAAGTATCCAGGCCCCTTGACCTTTTCCACAATTTGTTAGGTTACAGACTTATTCTAAAATTGATTAAATCGTTTTTTCTCATCAATCTATACAAAATACCCCATAATGACAAAGCATAAACAGGTTTTTAGAAATTTGAGCAAATGTGTTAAGAAAATATATTCAAATTTACATGAACATTCAGACCATTTACTCTGTACTTTGTTGAAGAACCTTTGGCAGCAATTACAGCCTCGAGTCCTCTTGGGTATGATTCTACAAGCTTGGCACACCTGTATTCGGGGAGTTTCTCCCACCCTTCTCTACAGATCCTCTCAAGCTCTGTCAGGTTAGATGGGGAGTGTTGTTTCTCATGGTCTGAGAGGCCTTTAGGTGCTTTGGCAAACTCCAAGCGGGCTGTCATGTGCCTTTTACTGAGGAGTGGCTTCCGTCCGGCCACTCTACTATAAAGGACTGTTGGAGTGCTGCAGAGATGGTTGTCCTTCTGGAACGTTCTCCCATCTCCTTCAGAGGAACTCTGGAGCTCTGTCAGAGTGACCATTGAGTTCTTGGTCACCTCCCTGACCATGGCCCTTCTCCCCCTATTGCTCAGTTTGACTGAGCAGCCAGCTCTAGGAAGAGTCTTGGTGGTTCCAAACTTCTTCCATTAAAGAATGATAGAGGCCACTGTGTTCTTAGGGACCTTCGATGCTGCAGACATGTTTTGGTACCCTTCCCCAGATCTGTGCCTTGACACAATGCTGTCTCAGAGCTCTACGGACAATTCCTTCAACCTCTTGGCTTGGTTTTTGCTCTGACATGCACTGTCAACTGTGGGACCTTATATAGACAGTTGTGTGCCTATCCAAATCATGTCCAATCAATTGAATTTACCACAGGTGGACTCCAATCAAGTTGTAGAAACATCTCAAGGATGATCAATGGAAACAGGATACAACTGAGATCAATTTCTCATAGCGAATGGTCTGAATACTTATGCAAATAAGGTATTTCATTTGCACAAAAAAATCGGTTGTGTGTAGATTCATAAGGGAAAAAAATGTACGTAAACAATTTTAGAATAAGACTGTAACGTAACAAAATGTGGAAAAAGTCAAGGGGTCTGAATACTTTTTTAATGCATTGATTTACTTATGTAATGTTTTACTCCCTACACTGCTTTCAATAACTTTGTAGAACAGTTCTGTATGCCAAACTTATTATTACCCATCTGTAGCCTGTGGGACAGTGACAGCATGATTACCTCTCTGTAGCCTGTGGGACAGTGACAGCATGATTACCTCTCTGTAGCCTGTGGGACAGTGACAGCATGATTACCTCTCTGTAGCCTGTGGGACAGTGACAGCATGATTACCTCTCTGTAGCCTGTGGATCAGTGACAGCATGATTACCTCTCTGTAGCCTGTGGAACAGTGACAGCATGATTACCTCTCTGTAACCTGTGGATCAGTGACAGCATGATTACCTCTCTGTAGCCTGTGGAACAGTGACAGCATGATTACCTCTCTGTAACCTGTGGAACAGTGACATCATGATTACCTCTCTGTAGCCTGTGGGACGGTGACAGCATGATTACCTCTCTGTAGCCTGTGGGACGGTGACAGCATGATTACCTCACTGTAGCCTGTGGAACAGTGACAGCATGATTACCCATCTGTAGCCTGTGGGACGGTGACAGCATGATTACCTCTCTGTAGCCTGTGGAACGGTGACAGCATGATTACCTCTCTGTAGCCTGTGGGACAGTGACAGCATGATTACCCATCTGTAGCCTGTGGAACGGTGACAGCATGATTAACTCTCTGTAGCCTGTGGGACGGTGACAGCATAAATCCCTTTCTGTAGCCTGTGGGACGGTGACAGCATGATTACCTCTCTGTAGCCTGTGGGACAGTGACAGCATGATTACCTCTCTGTAGCCTGTGGAACAGTGACAGCATGATTACCTCTCTGTAGCCTGTGGGACGGTGACAGCATAAATCCCTTTCTGTAGCCTGTGGGACGGTGACAGCATGATTACCTCTCTGTAGCCTGTGGGACAGTGACAGCATGATTACCTCTCTGTAGCCTGTGGAACGGTGACAACAGGATTACCTCTCTGTAGCCTGTGGGACAGTGACAGCATGATTACCTCTCTGTAGCCTGTGGGACGGTGACAGCATAAATCCCTTTCTGTAGCCTGTGGGACGGTGACAGCATGATTACCTCTCTGTAACCTGTGGAACAGTGACAGCATGATTACCTCTCTGTAGCCTGTGGGACGGTGACAGCATGATTACCTCTCTGTAGCCTGTGGGACGGTGACAGCATGATTACCTCTCTGTAGCCTGTGGAACAGTGACAGCATGATTACCCATCTGTAGCCTGTGGGACGGTGACAGCATGATTACCTCTCTGTAGCCTGTGGAACGGTGACAGCATGATTACCTCTCTGTAGCCTGTGGGACAGTGACAGCATGATTACCCATCTGTAGCCTGTGGAACGGTGACAGCATGATTAACTCTCTGTAGCCTGTGGGACGGTGACAGCATAAATCCCTTTCTGTAGCCTGTGGGACGGTGACAGCATGATTACCTCTCTGTAGCCTGTGGGACAGTGACAGCATGATTACCTCTCTGTAGCCTGTGGAACAGTGACAGCATGATTACCTCTCTGTAGCCTGTGGGACGGTGACAGCATAAATCCCTTTCTGTAGCCTGTGGGACGGTGACAGCATGATTACCTCTCTGTAGCCTGTGGGACAGTGACAGAATGATTACCTCTCTGTAGCCTGTGGAACAGTGACAGCATGATTACCTCTCTGTAGCCTGTGGGACAGTGACAGAATGATTACCTCTCTGTAGCCTGTGGAACAGTGACAGCATGATTACCTCTCTGTAGCCTGTGGGACAGTGACAGCATGATTACCTCTCTGTAGCCTGTGGAACAGTGACAGCATGATTACCTCTCTGTAGCCTGTGGGACGGTGACAGCATAAATCCCTTTCTGTAGCCTGTGGGACGGTGACAGCATGATTACCTCTGTAGCCTGTGGAACGGTGACAACAGGATTACCTCTCTGTAGCCTGTGGAACGGTGACAGCATGATTACCTCTCTGTAGCCTGTGGGACGGTGACAGCATGATTACCTCTCTGTAGCCTGTGGGACGGTGACAGCATGATTACCTCTCTGTAGCCTGTGGGACGGTGACAGCATGATTACCTCTCTGTAGCCTGTGGGACAGTGACTGCATGATTACCTCTCTGTAGCCTGTGGGACAGTGACAGCATGATTACCGCTCTGTAGCCTGTGGAACGGTGACAGCATGATTAACTCTCTGTAGCCTGTGGGACAGTGACATCATGATTACCTCTCTGTAGCCTGTCGGACAGTGACAGCATGATTACCTCTCTGTAGCCTGTGGGACAGTGACAGCATGATTACTTCTCTGTAGCCTGTGGGACAGTGACAGCATGATTACCTCTCTGTAGCCTGTGGGACAGTGACAGCATGATTACCTCTCTGTAGCCTGTGGGACAGTGACAGCATGATTACCTCTCTGTAGCCTGTGGGACGGTGACAGCATAAATCCCTTTCTGTAGCCTGTGGGACGGTGACAGCATGATTACCTCTGTAGCCTGTGGGACGGTGACAGCATGATTACCTCTCTGTAGCCTGTGGGACAGTGACAGCAGGATTACCTCTCTGTAGCCTGTGGAACGGTGACAGCATGATTACCTCTCTGTAGCCTGTGGGACGGTGACAGCATGATTACCTCTCTGTAGCCTGTGGGACGGTGACAGCATGATTACCTCTCTGTAGCCTGTGGGACGGTGACAGCATGATTACCTCTCTGTAGCCTGTGGGACAGTGACTGCATGATTACCTCTCTGTAGCCTGTGGGACAGTGACAGCATGATTAACTCTCTGTAGCCTGTGGAACAGTGACAGCATGATTACCTCTCTGTAACCTGTGGATCAGTGACAGCATGATTACCTCTCTGTAGCCTGTGGAACAGTGACAGCATGATTACCTCTCTGTAGCCTGTGGGACAGTGACAGCATGATTACCGCTCTGTAGCCTGTGGAACGGTGACAGCATGATTAACTCTCTGTAGCCTGTGGGACAGTGACATCATGATTACCTCTCTGTAGCCTGTGGGACAGTGACAGCATGATTACCTCTCTGTAGCCTGTGGGACAGTGACAGCATGATTACTTCTCTGTAGCCTGTGGGACAGTGACAGCATGATTACCTCTCTGTAGCCTGTGGGACAGTGACAGCATGATTACCTCTCTGTAGCCTGTGGGACAGTGACAGCATGATTACCTCTCTGTAGCCTGTGTGACAGTGACAGCATGATTACCTCTCTGTAGCCTGTGGGACAGTGACAGCATGATTACCTCTCTGTAGCCTGTGGAACGGTGACAGCATGATTACCTCTCTGTAGCCTGTGGGACAGTGAGTAACAATGTCTTACACCATGTCTCCTGCAGAATGATGACATTTACAACTACAGTGCTAAACTCTCCAGTCCAAAGGTTCACTAGTGTAGGCCCTGAATGTCCCACATGCTAACTGATAACTGATAAAAAAATATTTAAAAAATACCGATTTAATATTGCAAAAATACAGTAACTACTAAGATACAGTAACTACAAAGCTCTATCTATCTCTCCTAGTGGAATCAAAATTACACTAGATAAAATCACACTCTCCCTTCACCATGATGATGCAGGGATGAACTGCATTCCCTCCACCAGGCACTAGCTACAGAGACAAAAGGACAAAGCTCTGTCTCTCTGTGTCTCCAAATCTCTCTCTGTCTCTGTCTCCAACTCTCTGTCTCTCTCTCTCTCTCTCTCTAGCTACAGAGACTAAAGGACAAAGCTCTGTCTCTCTGTGTCTCCAAATCTCTCTCTGTCTCTCTCTCTCTGTCTCCAACTCTCTGTCTCTCTCTCTCTAGCTACAGAGACTAAAGGACAAAGCTCTGTATCTTTCTCTGTCTCCAACTCTCTGTCTCTCTCTCTGTGTCTCTATCTCTCTCTCGGTCTCTCTCTCGCCCTCTCTCTCTCTCTAGCTACAGAGACTAAAAGCTAAAGCTCTCAAATGTTCTTATCCTGACATCTTTAGAAGGCAGAATCTTACCCACTGCCCCTCTCCCCTTATCCTCCCCTCCTCTCCTCCCCTCTCTTTTCTAGTCTGATCTCTCTTAAGGACATAAATCTTGAAACAGGCACAGCTCTCCAGGAGTGCCACATAACTAAAGAAAATACTGAGAGAAAGAGTCATTATGTCATGTTGTAACCTTCATTTCACCACTTCCCCTGTCTGTTCTCTGTACCCATGTTTCATTTCATTTCTGTACCAACTACATCACAGTGACCTTGATCTTGGATATAGTCTATATTTTCTACCCTCTTTTATCCCCTCCTCCTCCTGTAGAATCCCCCCCTCCTCCTCCTGTAGAATCCCCTCCTCCTCCTGTTAGAATCCCCTCCTCCTCCTCCTGTAGAATCTCCTTCTCCTCCTGTAGAATCCCCCCCTCCTCCTCCTGTAGAATCTCCTCCTCCTCCTGTAGAATCCCCCCCTCCTCCTCCTGTAGAATCCCCTCCTCCTCCTGTTAGAATCCCCTCCTCCTCCTGTAGAATCCCCTCCTCCTCCTGTAGAATCCCCCTCCTCCTCCTGTAGAATCCCCTCCTCCTCCTGTAGAATCCCCTCCTCCTCCTGTAGAATCCCCTCCTCCTCCTGTAGAATCCCCTCCTCCTCCTGTAGAATCCCCCCTCCCTCCTCCTGTAGAATCTCCTCCTCCTCCTGTAGAATCCCCCCCTCCTCCTCCTGTAGAATCCCCTCCTCCTCCTGTAGAATATCCTCCTCCTCCTGTAGAATCCCCCTCCTCCTCCTGTAGAATCCCCTCCTCCTCCTGTAGAATCTCCTCCTCCTCCTGTAGAATCTCCTCCTCCTCCTGTAGAATCTCCTCCTCCTCCTGTTAGAATCCCCTCCTCCTCCTGTAGAATCCCCTCCTCCTCCTGTTAGAATCCCCTCCTCCTCCTGTAGAATCTCCTCCTCCTCCTGTAGAATCCCCCCCTCCTCCTGTAGAATCCCCTCCTCCTCCTGTAGAATCCCCTCCTCCTCCTGTAGAATCCCCTCCTCCTCCTGTAGAATATCCTCCTCCTCCTGTAGAATCCCCTCCTCCTCCTGTAGAATCCCCTCCTCCTCCTGTAGAATCCCCTCCTCCTCCTGTAGAATCCCCTCCTCCTCCTGTAGAATCCCCTCCTCCTCCTGTAGAATCTCCTCCTCCTCCTGTAGAATCCCCCCCTCCTCCTGTAGAATCTCCTCCTCCTCCTGTAGAATCCCCCCCTCCTCCTCCTGTAGAATCCCCCCTCCTCCTCCTGTTAGAATCCCCCTCCTCCTCCTGTTAGAATCCCCTCCTCCTCCTGTAGAATCCCCTCCTCCTCCTGTAGAATCCCCTCCTCCTCCTGTAGAATCCCCTCCTCCTCCTGTAGAATCCCCTCCTCCTCCTGTAGAATCCCCTCCTCCTCCTGTAGAATCCCCTCCTCCTCCTGTAGAATCTCCTCCTCCTCCTGTAGAATCCCCCCCTCCTCCTGTAGAATCTCCTCCTCCTCCTGTAGAATCCCCCCTCCTCCTCCTGTAGAATCCCCTCCTCCTCCTGTAGAATATCCTCCTCCTCCTGTAGAATCCCCCCCCTCCTCCTGTAGAATCCCCTCCTCCTCCTGTAGAATCTCCTCCTCCTCCTGTAGAATCTCCTCCTCCTCCTGTAGAATCTCCTCCTCCTCCTGTTAGAATCCCCTCCTCCTCCTGTAGAATCCCCTCCTCCTCCTGTTAGAATCCCCTCCTCCTCCTGTAGAATCTCCTCCTCCTCCTGTAGAATCCCCTCCTCCTCCTGTAGAATCCCCTCCTCCTCCTGTAGAATCCCCTCCTCCTCCTGTAGAAATCCTCCTCCTCCTGTAGAATCATCCTCCTCCTCCTGTAGAATCCCCTCCTCCTCCTGTAGAATCCCCTCCTCCTCCTGTAGAATCCCCTCCTCCTCCTGTAGAATCCCCTCCTCCTCCTGTAGAATCCCCTCCTCCTCCTGTAGAATCTCCTCCTCCTCCTGTAGAATCCCCCCCTCCTCCTGTAGAATCTCCTCCTCCTCCTGTAGAATCCCCCCTCCTCCTCCTGTAGAATCCCCTCCTCCTCCTGTAGAATATCCTCCTCCTCCTGTAGAATCCCCCCCTCCTCCTGTAGAATCCCCTCCTCCTCCTGTAGAATCTCCTCCTCCTCCTGTAGAATCTCCTCCTCCTCCTGTAGAATCTCCTCCTCCTCCTGTAGAATCCCCTCCTCCTCCTGTAGAATCCCCTCCTCCTCCTGTAGAATCTCCTCCTCCTCCTGTAGAATCCCCCCCTCCTCCTGTAGAATCTCCTCCTCCTCCTGTAGAATCCCCCCCTCCTCCTCCTGTAGAATCCCCTCCTCCTCCTGTAGAATATCCTCCTCCTCCTGTAGAATCCCCCCCTCCTCCTGTAGAATCCCCTCCTCCTCCTGTAGAATCTCCTCCTCCTCCTGTAGAATCTCCTCCTCCTCCTGTAGAATCTCCTCCTCCTCCTGTTAGAATCCCCCCCTCCTCCTGTAGAATCTCCTCCTCCTCCTGTTAGAATCCCCTCCTCCTCCTGTAGAATCCCCTCCTCCTCCTGTTAGAATCCCCTCCTCCTCCTGTAGAATCCCCTCCTCCTCCTCCTGTAGAATCTCCTCCTCCTCCTGTAGAATCTCCTCCTCCTCCTGTAGAATATCCTCCTCTTGTAGAATATCTTGCTCCAGAGAGAGAGAGAGAGAGAGAGAGAGAGAGAGAGAGAGCACGAGAGAGAGAGAAAGCACAAAGTCATTCTACCAAACATCTCACCCTCTTGTGTGTTTGTGATGCTCCAGTTCTCAGTGGAGGTGGGGAGAGAGAGAGAGAGAGAGAGAGAGAGAGAGAGAGAGAGAGAGAGAGAGAGAGAGAGAGAGAGAGAGAGAGAGAGAGAGAGAGAGAGAGAGAGAGAGAGAGAGAGAAGAGAACATGTTATACTGGAGATGCCCATGGTAACACACAGTAGGGTGGAACGAATGAGGGAGAGAGATATTCTGAAAGTATTCAGACCCCTTCACTTTTTCCACATTTTGATATTTTACAGCCTTATTCTAAAATGGATTAAATAAATGAAAAAAATCCTCATCAATCTACACACAATACCCCATAATGACAAAAACAGAAATACCTTATTTACATAAGTATTCAGACACTTTGCTATGAGACTCAAAATTGAGCTCAGGTGCATCCTGTTTCCATTGATCATCTTTGAGATGTTTCTACAACTTGATTGGAGTCCACCTGTGGTAAATTCAATTGATTGGACATGATTTGGAAAGACACACACCTGTCAATATAAGGTCCCACAGCTGACAGTGAGAGAGAGCGATAGAGTGAGTATTTCTGCACTGAAACCCTTTACATGGTTCCACTCTGCGTTGCGTCGTGCCTAAGGACAACCCTTAGCCGTGGTATATTGACCATATACCACACCTCCTCGGGCCTTATTGCTTAAGTATACATACACTACATGACCAAAAGTATGTGGACACCTGCTCATCGAACATCTCATTCCAAAATCATGGGCATTAATATGGAGTTGGTCCCCCCTTTGCTGCTAGAACAGCCTCCACTCTTCTGGGAAGGCTTTCCACTAGATGTTGGAACATTGCTGCAGGGACTTGCTTCCATTCAACCACAAGAGTATTAGTGTGGTCGAGCACTGATGTTGGGCGATTAGACCTGGCTCGCAGTCGGCGTTCCAATTCATCCCAAAGGTGTTCGATGGGGTTGAGGTCAGGGCTCTTTGCAGGCCAGTCAAGTTCTTCCACTTTGTGCACAGGGGCATTGTCATGCTGAAACAGGAAAGTGCCTTCCCCATTTCTGCATTGTCATGCTGAAACCGGAAAGGGCCTTCCCCATTTGGGCATTGTCATGCTGAAACAGGAAAAGGCCTTCCCCAAGCTGTTGCAACAAAGTTGGAAGCACAGAATCATCTAGAATGTCATTGTATGCTGTAGCATTAAGATTTCCCTTCACTGGAACTAAAGGGGGAGCGTAGCCCGAACCATGAACAACAGCCCCAGACCTCCTCCACCAAACTTTACAGTTGGCATTATGCATTGGGGCAGGTAGCGTTATCCTTGCATCTGCCAAACCCAGATTTGTCCGTCGGACTTCCAGATGATGAAGCGTGATTCATCACTGCAGAGAACGCGTTTCCACTGCTCCAGAGTCCAGTGGTGGCGAGCTTTACACCACTGCAGCCAACGCTTGGCATTGCGTATGATGATCGTTAGGCTTGTGTGCGGCTGCTCGGCCATGGAAACCCATTTCATTAAGCTCCCGACGAACAGTTCTTGTGCTGATGTTGCTTCCAGAGGCAGTTTGGAACTTGGTAGTGAGTGTTGCAACCGAGGACAGACAATTTTTATGCGCTACACGCTTCAGCGGCCTACCACTTCGTGGCTGAGCCGTTCTTGCTCCTAGATGTTTTCATAATAACAGCACTTACAGTTGACCGGGGCAGCTCTAGCAGAGCAGAAATTTGACAAACTGACTTGTTGGAAAGGTGGCATCCTATGACGGTGCCACGTTGAAAGTCACTAAGCTGTTCAGTAAAGCCTTTCTACTGCCACTGATTGTCTATGGAGATTGCATGGCTGTGTGCTTGATTTTATACACCTGTAAGCAACGGGTGTGGCTGAAATGATCGAATCCATTCATTTGAAGGGGTGTCCACATACTGCTGTATATATAGTGTATCTTGCTTGTCATTCTAACCGTTTCCCTTGTAATGCCTTCTATCTTTGTGATTGAATACCCATGTATTTCAGTAATGTATTTGTTGGGTTACATAAAGTAACCCTGTCTCTGTACCTGTCTCTCCTTCTCTGTCTCCTTCTCTAGGTAAATACGTGTACCAGCCGATGACCAACGTGTGCCGCCTCCCCAGCACCCCAGTGCCTGCCACGCCCACAGACCACACCCACACCATGGACCTGACAGTCTCATTGGCCGAACGTTTCCTCATGACCGCCCCCGCCTTCCAAGCCCCGCCCTGCCTGGAGTCGCCCAAGTTCTGCATCATCTCAGACCTCTTTGTGGACGACTACATGGTCAAACGCATCAATGGGAAGATGTGCTATGTTCAGAGACCTCAACCTTCGACCATGCCCAGCCCGCCTCAATCACATGCTCCTCACCCCCGTAACCCCCATCCCCAACGGACCCCCAGACACCACCCACACCCCCAGGGCACCAAGCCCAGTGCCCTGGGGGACAAGGTCACCACCCCCAAAATAGACCACTGCTCCTCCCCGTCCAGCTCTGAGGATTCTGGGATAAATGCACTGGGCGGCCATTACATGGAGTCATGTGACGAGGGTTCTGAGGAAGAGGAGGAAGACGAGGAGGAGGAGGAGGAAGTGGAAGAAGAGTTAAGTAGTGATGGAGAGTCTAGTCCAATAAGTATGTGGACTCAAGATGAGTGTTCTCTGCTCTCTCCGTCCAAGTCTATGGTGGAGATTATCGAGAAGATAGAGACAACTGTGTGAGACAACTTGCAGTGTCACGTTGAGACAGCGACCTAGCCGGTTCATCTTAGAGCCACACACACACACACTAGCCTGTCAACGTTCCTCTAACTACAGTATACTAATCTTCTAACGCCAAAACAGTGACCTGTTACCTATGAACTTTGACCTTTCACCCTGTTATAGCATGGTTACCTACCACCTTTCACCCTGTTATAGCATGGTTACCTATGACCTTTCACCCTTTTATAGCATGGTGTACCTACCCCATTCTACTCTACTCTGGAGGGATTTCACTTATCTTTCCAAACCAGTAGTCAGCTGAAAGAACCCACAAATGAACAAGAGCACAAATGTAGGAATAAGTGAATCTAATCTAGTCCATGACCCAACACACTTAAAGACAGAAGAGCACGATGTGACCAAACAGATTCTACATCATGAGGCTACTACTTTTTATAACAATCCAGGGCCAAACCCAAATGGCACCCTATTCCCTATGTAGTGCACTACTTTAGACCAGGGCCCATAGGGGATAGTGCGCTACTTTTGACTATGGCCCATCGGGGATAGTGCACTACTTTTGACCAGGGCCCATAGGGGATAGTGCACTAGTTTAGACCAGGGCCCATAGGGGATAGTGCACTACTTTAGACCAGGGCCATAGGGGATTGTGCACTACTTTTGACTATGGCCCATAGGGGATAGTAGGGAATATGTAGAAAAAAGGGTGCCATTTGGCCCACATTCCACGTGTTACATCACTAGTGTACTAAGAAGTATCTTCACAAGCTTACATCACAAACACAGGAGAGGAGAGGAGAGGAGAGGAGAGGAGAGGAGAGGAGAGGAGAGGAGAGGAGAGGAGAGGAGAGGAGAGAGAGGAGAGGAGAGGAGAGGAGAGGAGAGGAGAGGAGAGGAGAGGAGAGAGGAGAGGAGAGGAGAGGAGAGGAGAGAGGAGGAAGGGGACATGTGTGATGAATCTGTGACATCATGAGCATATTAACATCTGAAGTCTTTTACAACACTGCACATGTTTACAGGCCACGCCCACAAACAACCCAGACAACATGGATGACCTGTTACAGGACTTATCTACACAGGTGGATGGAGCGTTACAGCGTACAGACACACCCAGGGTCCTGCCAAGGCTTTCTGACAATCATCTGACTACAATCACCCAGCTGAAATGTGAACATAGCCCTGTACATGGAGCTTCAGAGCTTGAGGAGTCACAGCCCAGGACAGGGGTCTCAGTGTATTACACACAATGCAGAGCAGTAGCAGTGGCTCGAGGACATTGTTCTGACCACCACAAAACAACAAGGAGAAGAAGACTGTCTTGTCTGTCTCTAAATGATTGCTCCAATCACATGTTGAGGGTCTTGAACAAAGCACACCTTTCTGATCTATTAACACACAGAAACTATAGACACACACACAAACACGCATACACACACACACACAAACACGCATACACACACACACACACACACACACACACACACACACACACACACACACACACACACACACACACACACACACACACACACACACACGCTTTGTGGGTGAATTTCTATTCCTCTCTGATTGAAAGAGAATTGTAACATCAGGGATAAAAAAATATATACGCTTTAAAACATCACTGTAAATACAGATGTAAGATCTTAATTTGATCACCCTGTTGCAGGACAACTTTCCTGCAATGCAGGAAATGTACAACTTGTAGTGTATTTGAGGTTTAAAAAGGCTTCTGAAGTTTGTAATTTCCACTTTGAAATTTCAGACTTGATTTTCCCTTACAAAACATCTATCAACCCCTACAAAAATGTCAATTCATTATAATCCACATAATAATTCACATTTCCTGTTGATGCAGGGTTCATTTCATACTGTAGCAAACTGGCTCAAATGAAGATCCTACATCTGTACACGTACAGTCAAATGATCACATATTATAGAGGGTATATAAAGCACACCATTGTTTTCTGATGTCTTCAGTATATTGTTGCTATTCTGATTTTTTGAATAAAGGATTTCACTAAAAAGAGACTGTTTTGTGTGGTGATTGAGTCCCAAGAAGTGAGTTTGTAATATTAACATTTCTATCAGCATTAGAAACGGTATCTATCTCTAAAACAGCATTACAATACATCCATCAGCTACAGTAGAGACATAGGATTAATACAGTACAATATTACCTCACTGTCAACAGTAGACATAGGATTAATACAGTACAATATTACCTCACTGTCAACAGTAGACATAGGATTAATACAGTACAATATTACCTCACTGTCAACAGTAGACATAGGATTAATACAGTACAATATTACCTCACTGTCAACAGTAGACATAGGATTAATACAGTACAATATTACCTCACTGTCAACAGTAGACATAGGATTAATACAGTACAATATTACCTCACTGTCAACAGTAGACAGGATTAATACAGTACAATATTCCCACACTGTCAACAGTAGACATAGGATTAATACAGTACAATATTCCCTCACTGTCAACAGTAGACAGGATTAATACAGTACAATATTCCCACACTGTCAACAGTAGACATAGGATTAATACAGTACAATATTCCCTCACTGTCAACAGTAGACAGGATTAATACAGTACAATATTACCTTACTGTTAACAGTAGACATAGGATTAATACAGTACAATATTCCCTCACTGTCAACAGTAGAGTGACCTTGCCACCCCTCTCTCTTCCCTCCCATCCACCACTTCCTCCTTCCCTCACCCTCTCTCTCCACTCCCCTTCCCGCCTTTTCCCCATTCACACCTCTCTTCTCTTCCTTCCCCTCTACTCCGCTCCCCCTCCCTCCTCCCTCTCTACTCTACTCCCCTCCCCCTCCATCCTTCCTCTCTACTCTACTCCCCCTCCCTCCCTCCTTCCCCTCTACTCCCCTCCCCCCTACTCTACTCCCCTCCCCCTCCCTCCCTCCTTCCCCTCTACTCCCCTCCCCCTCCCTCCATCCCCTCTACTCTACTCTACTCCCCTCCCCCTCCCTCCCTCCTTCTCCTCTATGCCCCTCCCCTCCCTCCTTCCCCTCTACTCCCCTCCCCCCTCTACTCCCCTCCCCTTTCCCCTCTACTCCCCTCCCTCCTTCCTCTCTACTCCCCTCCCCTCCACTCCCCTACCTCCTTCCCCTCTACTCCCCTCCCCTCCCTCCTTCCCCTCTACTCTACTCTACTCCCCTCCCCCTCCCTCCCTCCTTCTCCTCTATGCCCCTCCCCTCCCTCCTTCCCCTCTACTCCCCTCCCCCCTCTACTCCCCTCCCCTTTCCCCTCTACTCCCCTCCCTCCTTCCTCTCTACTCCCCTCCCCCTCCACTCCCCTACCTCCTTCCCCTCTACTCCCCCCTCCCCTCTACTCCCCTCCCCCTCCCTCCTTCCCCTCTACTCCCCTCCCTCCTTCCCCTCTACTCCCGTCCCTCCTTGCCCTCTACTCCCCTCCCCCTCCTTGCCCTCTACTCCCCTCCCCCCTCCTTGCCCTCTATTCCCCCCTCCTTCCCCTCTACTCCCCCTCCCTCCCTCTGTTTTCTCTCTCTTTACTTTTCTCTCACTTTACTGTATCTCTCTCTGTTTTCCTCTCTGCTCCCATGAAGCATTCATCCTTTCCACTCTAGTGTGTTTCTCACCACCATGAATGAGATGGCAGCCAGAACCACCAGGAGATAGCAGCCAGAACCACCATACAGGAGATAGCAGCCAGAACCACCAGGAGATAGCAGCCAGAACCACCAGGAGATAGCAGCCAGAACCACCAGGAGATAGCAGCCAGAACCACCAGGAGATAGGAGCCAGAACCACCAGGAGATAGCAGCCAGAACCACCATACAGGAGATATCAGCCAGAACTACCAGGAGATTGGAGCCAGAACCACCAGGAGATAGCAGCCAGAACCACCAGGAGATAGCAGCCAGAACCACCAGGAGATAGCAGCCAGAACCACCAGGAGATAGGAGCCAGAACCACCAGGAGATAGCAGCCAGAACCACCATACAGGAGATATCAGCCAGAACTACCAGGAGAAAGGAGCAAGAACCACCAAGGGGGTAGCAGCCAGAACCACCAGGAGATAGCAGCCAGAACCACCAGGAGATAGCAGCCAGAACTACCAGGAGATAGCAGCCAGAACCACCAGGAGATAGCAGCCAGAACCACCAGGAGATAGCAGCCAGAACCACCAGGAGATAGGAGCCAGAACCACCATGAGATAGCAGCCAGAACCACCATACAGGAGATATCAGCCAGAACTACCAGGAGATAGGAGCCAGAACCACCAGGAGATAGCAGCCAGAACCACCAGGAGATAGCAGCCAGAACTACCAGGAGATAGCAGCCAGAACCACCAGGAGATAGCAGCCAGAACCACCAGGAGATAGCAGCCAGAACCACCAGGAGATAGGAGCCAGAACCACCAGGAGATAGCAGCCAGAACCACCATACAGGAGATATCAGCCAGAACTACCAGGAGATAGGAGCCAGAACCACCAGGAGATAGCAGCCAGAACCACAAGGAGATAGGAGCCAGAACCACCAGGAGATAGCAGCCAGAACCACCAGGAGATAGGAGCCAGAACCACCAGGAGATAGCAGCCAGAACCACCATACAGGAGATATCAGCCAGAACTACCAGGAGATAGGAGCCAGAACCACCAGGAGATAGCAGCCAGAACCACCAGGAGATAGCAGCCAGAACCACCAGGAGATAGCAGCCAGAACTACCAGGAGATAGCAGCCAGAACCACCAGGAGATAGCAGCTAGAACCACCATACAGGAGATATCAGCCAGAACCACCATACAGGAGATAGGAGCCAGAACCATCAGGAGATAGCAGCCAGAACCACCAGGAGATAGCAGCCAGAACCACCAGGAGATAGCAGCCAGAACCACCAGGAGATAGCAGCCAGAACTACCAGGAGATAGCAGCCAGAACCACCAGGAGATAGCAGCCAGAACCACCAGGAGATAGCAGCCAGAACCACCAGGAGATAGCAGCCAGAACCACCAGGAGATAGGAGCCAGAACCACCAGGAGATAGGAGCCAGAACCACCAGGAGATAGCAGCCAGAACCACCAGGAGATATCAGCCAGAACTACCAGGAGATAGCAGCCAGAACCACCAGGAGATAGGCGATAGAGACATCTGCTCTACAAAGACACCTCTCTTTCTATCTCTCTCTCTCTCTCCACCCATCATGATGTGAATCATGTGTCCAAAGGGGGAATTACCGGTCCCCTGGGGCCCTTTGGTAAATATGCTAATTGTTTTCTTCACATGCCTGCCAGTAAAAGGAATAAAATATGCTGGTAATGGATGACAATTATTCCAAATGAATTGAAGTTTTCCCACCTCCAGTGATAGATGTGTATTGCTGTTGTTTTCTTGTCTTTGTTTTTGTCCTGCTTCAATAACAAATGTCCCCAGATTGGGTCTGCTGGATGCTGGGATTTCTCCCTGAGGATTAGCCCTCTGACTCTCTGACCTGTAACTCTGCAGTGAGATTATAAACAGAGATATCTTTCCTTCTCAAAACAAGGTCTGTGCGTACTGCCAAATTGCAGATAGTGATAAGTGAGGATTCCTTCAATCAGTAACTTGCATGAACACAGAAATTGGTTATTAGAACAGCACAAAACATTTCCATCATATTCTATCCTCTTATCACTTGTGTGACCTCTCTCTCAAAAGACACCTCTCTCCTTTTATCTTCTGGAGAGAAAGAACGAGAGGGAGAAATAGAATGAGAGAGAGAGTGCCTGGGAGACAGGAGAGAGATAGAGTTTCTCCCTAGAGGGGAGAAAGCCATTCACATCACTTGTCAATCATAATAGGTGCCCAAATGGTGTCAGTCCAGAAGGCTTGGTGAAACACCCAGAAAAACACCCTGTTATCAGACTCCTGCTTCCCAACTCAAACCCACAACAATTATTTCAACCGATTTCCATTTAATTGGTCCGCCGACACGCTTCGCACACAGGAGAATGAAATACATTATTTTCCCGGTTTTCTCAACCTATCAAAATCTACCTCAGGCGGGGAAAATGAGAGAAAAATAAGGAAACAGTAATTGTTAATGTGCTCATGAATATTCTCCCTAATGGAAGTGAAATGAAGTGGTTCTCTCTCTGTGTGTGTGTGGTGGATTGTCTGGAGGTAAGAGGGAAAGATGCTGATGATGGAGGGAGGAGGAGAGGGGGAAGGAATATAATGATCAACAGATGCACGCACGCACCCCCCCCCCCCAATGTTACAGTAGCAGCCTCCTGCATGGAAAGCCTCGGGGAGTGTATATCTCTCTGTTTTCTCTCTCTTTACTGTATCTCTCTCTGTTTTCTCTCTCTTTACTGTATCTCTCTGTTTTCTCTCTCTTTACTGTATCTCTCTGTTTTCTCTCTCTTTACTGTATCTCTCTCTGTTTTCTCTGTCTTTACTGTATCTCTCTGTTTTCTCTCTCTTTACTGTATCTCTCTCTGTTTTCTCTCTCTTTACTGTATCTCTCTGTTTTCTCTCTCTTTACTGTATATCTCTCTGTTTTCTCTCTCTTTACTGTATCTCTCTGTTTCCTCTCTCTTTACTGTATCTCTCTCTGTTTTCTCTCTCTTTACTGTATCTCTCTGTTTTCTCTCTCTTTACTGTATCTCTCTCTGTTTTCTCTCACTTTACTGTATATCTCTCTGTTTTCTCTCTCTTTACTGTATCTCTCTGTTTTCTCTCTCTTTACTGTATCTCTCTCTGTTTTCTCTCTCTTTACTGTATCTCTCTCTGTTTTCTCTCTCTTTACTGTATCTCTCTCTGTTTTCTCTCTCTTTACTGTATCTCTCTGTTTTCTCTCACTTTACTGTATCTCTCTCTGTTTTCTCTCTCTTTACTGTATCTCTCTGTTTTCTCTCTCTTTACTGTATCTCTCTGTTTTCTCTCTCTTTAGTGTATCTCTCTGTTTTCTCTCTCTTTACTGTATCTCTCTCTGTTTTATCTCTCTTTACTGTATATCTCTCTGTTTTCTCTCACTTTACTGTATCTCTCTCTGTTTTCTCTCTCTTTCCCCCTCTCTCTTTACAGTATATCTCTCTTTACTGTATCTCTCTCTGTTTTCTCTCACTTTACTGTATCTCTCTCTGTTTTCTCTCTCTTTCCCCCTCTCTCTTTACAGTATATCTCTCTTTACTGTATCTCTCTCTGTTTTCTCTCTCTTTACTGTATCTCTCTCTGTTTTCTCTCTCTTTCCCCCTCTCTCTTTAAAGTATATCTCTCTTTACTGTATCTCTCTGTTTTCTCTCTCTTTACTGTATCTCTCTGTTTTCTCTCTCTTTACTGTATCTCTCTCTGTTTTCTCTCTCTTTACTGTATCTCTCTCTGTTTTCTCTCTCTTTACTGTATCTCTCTCTGTTTTCTCTCTCTTTCCCCCTCTCTCTTTACAGTATATCTCTCTTTACTGTATCTCCCTCTGTTTTCTCTCACTTTACTGTATATCTCTCTGTTTTCTCTCTCTTTACTGTATCTCTCTGTTTTCTCTCTCTTTACTGTATCTCTCTCTGTTTTCTCTCTCTTTACTGTATCTCTCTCTGTTTTCTCTCTCTTTACTGTATCTCTCTCTGTTTTCTCTCTCTTTACTGTATATCTCTCTGTTTTCTCTCTCTTTACTGTATCTCTCTCTGTTTTCTCTCACTTTACTGTATCTCTCTCTGTTTTCTCTCACTTTACTGTATCTCTCTCTGTTTTCTCTCTCTTTCCCCCTCTCTCTTTACAGTATATCTCTCTTTACTGTATCTCTCTCTGTTTTCTCTCTCTTTCCCCCTCTCTCTTTACTGTATCTCTCTGTTTTCTCTCTCTTTACTGTATATCTCTCTGTTTTCTCTCTCTTTACTGTATCTCTCTCTGTTTTCTCTCACTTTACTGTATCTCTCTCTGTTTTCTCTCTCTTTACTGTATCTCTCTGTTTTCTCTCTCTTTACTGTATCTCTCTCTGTTTTCTCTCTCTTTACTGTATCTCTCTCTGTTTTCTCTCTCTTTACTGTATCTCTCTCTGTTTTCTATCTCTTTACTGTATCTCTCTGTTTTCTCTCTCTTTACTGTATCTCTCTCTGTTTTCTCTCTCTTTACTGTATCTCTCTCTGTTTTCTCTCTCTTTACTGTATCTCTCTCTGTTTTCTCTCTCTTTCCCCCTCTCTCTTTACAGTATATCTCTCTTTACTGTATCTCTCTCTGTTTTCTCTCTCTTTCCCCCTCTCTCTTTACAGTATATCTCTCTTTACTGTATCTCTCTCTGTTTTCTCTCACTTTACTGTATATCTCTCTGTTTTCTCTCTCTTTACTGTATCTCTCTGTTTTCTCTCTCTTTACTGTATCTCTCTCTGTTTTCTCTCTCTTTACTGTATCTCTCTCTGTTTTCTCTCTCTTTCCCCCTCTCTCTTTACTGTATCTCTCTGTTTTCTCTCTCTTTACTGTATCTCTCTCTGTTTTCTCTCTCTTTACTGTATCTCTCTCTGTTTTCTCTCTCTTTACTGTATCTCTCTCTGTTTTCTCTCTCTTTACTGTATATCTCTCTGTTTTCTCTCTCTTTACTGTATCTCTCTCTGTTTTCTCTCACTTTACTGTATATCTCTCTGTTTTCTCTCTCTTTACTGTATCTCTCTGTTTTCTCTCTCTTTACTGTATCTCTCTCTGTTTTCTCTCTCTTTACTGTATCTCTCTCTGTTTTCTCTCTCTTTCCCCCTCTCTCTTTACTGTATCTCTCTGTTTTCTCTCTCTTTACTGTATCTCTCTCTGTTTTCTCTCTCTTTACTGTATCTCTCTCTGTTTTCTCTCTCTTTACTGTATCTCTCTCTGTTTTCTCTCTCTTTACTGTATATCTCTCTGTTTTCTCTCTCTTTACTGTATCTCTCTCTGTTTTCTCTCACTTTACTGTATCTCTCTCTGTTTTCTCTCTCTTTACTGTATCTCTCTGTTTTCTCTCTCTTTACTGTATCTCTCTCTGTTTTCTCTCTCTTTACTGTATCTCTCTCTGTTTTCTCTCTCTTTACTGTATCTCTCTGTTTTCTCTCTCTTTACTGTATCTCTCTCTGTTTTCTCTCTCTTTACTGTATCTCTCTCTGTTTTCTCTCTCTTTACTGTATCTCTCTCTGTTTTCTCTCTCTTTCCCCCTCTCTCTTTACAGTATATCTCTCTTTACTGTATCTCTCTCTGTTTTCTCTCTCTTTCCCCCTCTCTCTTTACAGTATATCTCTCTTTACTGTATCTCTCTCTGTTTTCTCTCACTTTACTGTATCTCGCTCTGTTTTCTCTCACTTTACTGTATCTCTCTCTGTTTTCTCTCTCTTTACTGTATCTCTCTCTGTTTTCTATCTCTTTACTGTATCTCTCTGTTTTCTCTCTCTTTACTGTATCTCTCTCTGTTTTCTCTCTCTTTACTGTATCTCTCTCTGTTTTCTCTCTCTTTACTGTATCTCTCTCTGTTTTCTCTCTCTTTCCCCCTCTCTCTTTAAAGTATATCTCTCTTTACTGTATCTCTCTCTGTTTTCTCTCTCTTTACTGTATCTCTCTCTGTTTTCTCTCTCTTTACTGTATCTCTCTGTTTTCTCTCTCTTTACTGTATCTCTCTCTGTTTTCTCTCTCTTTACTGTATATCTCTCTGTTTTCTCTCTCTTTACTGTATATCTCTCTGTTTTCTCTCTCTTTACTGTTTCTCTCTCTGTTTTCTCTCTCTTTACTGTATATCTCTCTGTTTTCTCTCTCTTTCCCTCTCTCTCTTTACAGTATATCTCACTTTACTGTATCTCTCTCTGTTTTCTCTCTCTTTACTGTATCTCTCTGTTTTCTCTCTCTTTACTGTATCTCTCTCTGTTTTCTCTCTCTTTACTGTATATCTCTCTGTTTTCTCTCTCTTTCCCCCTCTCTCTTTACAGTATATCTCACTTTACTGTATCTCTCTCTGTTTTCTCTCTCTTTACTGTATCTCTCTGTTTTCTCTCTCTTTACTGTATCTCTCTCTGTTTTCTCTCTCTTTCCCCCTCTCTCTTTACAGTATATCTCTCTGTTTGCTCTCTCTTTACTCTATCTCTCTCTTCACTGTATATCTCTCTCTCCCTCTTTCATCCTGGCTCTCCTTTAGGCAGAATAACACATTTGGAAAAACAAACCAGATGCCCTTCTAAAGAACTGTGTTAGCTTTGGACCTTGTTCTTTTTCTGGATATATATATATATATATAAATAAAACACACACACACACACACACACACACACACACACACACACACACACACACACACACACACACACACACACACACACACACACACACACACACACACACACACACACTGCATCCAGGACTTGCGTCAAGTTATGTGTAAATACTTACAGAAATAAACACCCTTTTGAGAAGAGGAAATGTTCTCATTGTATGGAACTAAACAGTGTTTAGTTCCATACACTCAGACAGAGAGATCTATCCAGTTCAATACAGTGTTTAGTTCCATACACTCAGACAGAGAGATCTATCCAGTTCAATACAGTGTTTAGTTCCATACACTCAGACAGAGAGATCTATCCAGTTCAATACAGTGTTTAGTTCCATACACTCAGACAGAGAGATCTATCCAGTTCAATACAGTGTTTAGTTCCATACACTCAGACAGAGAGATCTATCCAGTTCAATACAGTGTTTAGTTCCATACACTCAGACAGAGAGATCTATCCAGTTCAATACAGTGTTTAGTTCCATACACTCAGACAGAGAGATCTATCCAGTTCAATACAGTGTTTAGTTCCATACACTCAGACAGAGATCTATCCAGTTCAATACAGTGTTTAGTTCCATACACTCAGACAGAGATCTATCCAGTTCAATACAGTGTTTAGTTCCATACACTCAGACAGAGAGATCTATCCAGTTCAATACAGTGTTTAGTTCCATACACTCAGACAGAGAGATCTATCCAGTTCAATACAGTGTTTAGTTCCATACACTCAGACAGAGATCTATCCAGTTCAATACAGTGTTTAGTTCCATACACTCAGACAGAGAGATCTATCCAGTTCAATAGTGTTTAGTTCCATACACTCAGACAGAGAGATCTATCCAGTTCAATACAGTGTTTAGTTCCATACACTCAGACAGAGATCTATCCAGTTCAATACAGTGTTTAGTTCCATACACTCAGACAGAGAGATCTATCCAGTTCAATACAGTGTTTAGTTCCATACACTCAGACAGAGATCTATCCAGTTCAATACAGTGTTTAGTTCCATACACTCAGACAGAGAGATCTATCCAGTTCAATACAGTGTTTAGTTCCATACACTCAGACAGAGAGATCTATCCAGTTCAATACAGTGTTTAGTTCCATACACTCAGACAGAGATCTATCCAGTTCAATACAGTGTTTAGTTCCATAGACTCAGAAATAGATCTATCCAGTTCAATACAGTGTTTAGTTCCATACACTCAGACAGAGATCTATCCAGTTCAATACAGTGTTTAGTTCCATACACTCAGACAGAGATCTATCCAGTTCAATACAGTGTTTAGCTCTTATCTATCCATCCACACACCACCCTGACAGTAGGGTCCAGCAGGCTTCAGTGTTATCTATCCATCCACACACCACCCTGACAGTAGAGTCCAGCAGGCTTCAGTGTTATCTATCCATCCACACACCACCCTGACAGTAGGGTCCAGCAGGCTTCAGTGTTATCTATCCATCCACACACCACCCTGACAGTAGGGTCCAGCAGGCTTCAGTGTTATCTATCCATCCACACACCACCCTGACAGTAGGGTCCAGCAGGCTTCAGTGTTATCTATCCATCCACACACCACCCTGACAGTAGGGTCCAGCAGGCTTCAGTGTTATCTATCCATCCACACACCACCCTGACAGTAGGGTCCAGCAGGCTTCAGTGTTATCTATCCATCCACACACCACCCTGACAGTAGGGTCCAGCAGGCTTCAGTGTTATCTATCCATCCACACACCACCCTGACAGTAGGGTCCAGCAGGCTTCAGTGTTATCTATCCATCCACACACCATCACACACACTGACACCATCAGTTACCACTGCAATCCTGTTTCTAACCACTGAGCATCACATTCTGTCTGCCCTTTAGAGGGATGGGGTATTGTTCCATATAATGCATAGCATTATTCCCCCGGAAAAAATGCTTTTAAGCAATCAATCCACAAACCACTCAGACTACTCCAGACAGACAAGTATCATTTACCTGACACCACTCCACTCAACCAGCCACCTCATACCACTTCAAGCCTGTTTCTAAACACTGAGCATTCTCCTGTTAAGAGGTGAATTCTTCCATTGCTTCATGGTAGACAGTCTCATTCTCCTGTTGAGAGATACATTCTTCCATTGTTTCATGGTAGACAGTCTCATTCTCCTGTTGAGAGATACATTCTTCCATTGTTTCATGGTAGAGAGTCTCATTCTCCTGTTGAGAGATACATTCTTCCATTGTTTCATGGTAGACAGTCTCATTCTCCTGTTGAGAGATACATTCTTCCATTGTTTCATGGTAGACAGTCTCATTCTCCTGTTGAGAGATACATTCTTCCATTGTTTCATGGTAGACAGTCTCATTATCCTGTTGAGAGATACATTCTTCCATTGTTTCATGGTAGACAGTCTCATTATCCTGTTGAGAGATACATTCTTCCATTGTTTCATGGTAGACAGTCTCATTCTCCTGTTGAGAGATACATTCTTCCATTGTTTCATGGTAGACAGTCTCATTCTCCTGTTGAGAGATACATTCTTCCATTGTTTCATGGTAGACAGTCTCATTCTCCTGTTGAGAGATACATTCTTCCATTGTTTCATGGTAGACAGTCTCATTCTCCTGTTGAGAGGTGAATTCTTCCATTGTTTCATGGTAGACAGTCTCATTATCCTGTTGAGAGATACATTCTTCCATTGTTTCATGGTAGACAGTCTCATTATCCTGTTGAGAGATACATTCTTCCATTGTTTCATGGTAGACAGTCTCATTCTCCTGTTGAGAGATACATTCTTCCATTGTTTCATGGTAGACAGTCTCATTCTCCTGTTGAGAGATACATTCTTCCATTGTTTCATGGTAGACAGTCTCATTCTCCTGTTGAGAGATACATTCTTCCATTGTTTCATGGTAGACAGTCTCATTCTCCTGTTGAGAGATACATTCTTCCATTGTTTCATGGTAGACAGTCTCATTCTCCTGTTGAGAGATACATTCTTCCATTGTTTCATGGTAGACAGTCTCATTCTCCTGTTGAGAGATACATTCTTCCATTGTTTCATGGTAGACAGTCTCATTCTCCTGTTGAGAGATACATTCTTCCATTGTTTCATGGTAGACAGTCTCATTATCCTGTTGAGAGATACATTCTTCCATTGTTTCATGGTAGACAGTCTCATTATCCTGTTGAGAGATACATTCTTCCATTGTTTCATGGTAGACAGTCTCATTCTCCTGTTGAGAGATACATTCTTCCATTGTTTCATGGTAGACAGTCTCATTCTCCTGTTGAGAGATACATTCTTCCATTGTTTCATGGTAGACAGTCTCATTCTCCTGTTGAGAGATACATTCTTCCATTGTTTCATGGTAGACAGTCTCATTCTCCTGTTGAGAGGTGAATTCTTCCATTGTTTCATGGTAGACAGTCTCATTATCCTGTTGAGAGATACATTCTTCCATTGTTTCATGGTAGACAGTCTCATTATCCTGTTGAGAGATACATTCTTCCATTGTTTCATGGTAGACAGTCTCATTCTCCTGTTGAGAGATACATTCTTCCATTGTTTCATGGTAGACAGTCTCATTCTCCTGTTGAGAGATACATTCTTCCATTGTTTCATGGTAGACAGTCTCATTCTCCTGTTGAGAGATACATTCTTCCATTGTTTCATGGTAGACAGTCTCATTCTCCTGTTGAGAGGTACATTCTTCCATTGTTTCATGGTAGACAGTCTCATTCTCCTGTTGAGAGGTGAATTCTTCCATTGTTTCATGGTAGACAGTCTCATTATCCTGTTGAGAGATACATTCTTCCATTGTTTCATGGTAGACAGTCTCATTATCCTGTTGAGAGATACATTCTTCCATTGTTTCATGGTAGACAGTCTCATTCTCCTGTTGAGAGATACATTCTTCCATTGTTTCATGGTAGACAGTCTCATTCTCCTGTTGAGAGATACATTCTTCCATTGTTTCATGGTAGACAGTCTCATTCTCCTGTTGAGAGATACATTCTTCCATTGTTTCATGGTAGACAGTGCACAGTTTTGAAAACGAACAGTTATTAATAAACAAATTAGGCACATTTGGGCAGTCTTGATACAACATTTTGAACGGTAATGCAATGGTTCATAGGATCAGTCTAAAACTTTGCACCTACACTGCTGCCATCTAGTAGCCAAAATCTAAATTGCAGCTGGGCTGGAATAAAACATTATGGCCTCTCTCTTTAAAAGATGGTTCAAAAAAATACAAAAGAAAGATTGTTTTTTTCTTTGTATTGTCTTTTACCAGATCTATTGTGTTATATTCTCCTACATTCCTTTCACATTTCCACAAACATCAAAGTGTTTCCTTTCAAATGATACCAAGAATATGCATATCCTTGCTTCAGGGCCTGAGCTATAGGCCATTAGATTTGGGTATGTTATTTTAGGAGAAAATTGGGAAAAAAAGTGGCGGATCCTTAAGAGGTTTTAAAACAAAGGCACATTCGTCTGGTGAACATTGGAGGGAGATGCTGAATGTTCTGTCCTTGATATACAACAGGGTGTGAGGTGTTAACCCCAACCAGTTCCCTCATCCCCCTCTGCAAAGCTGATCTGACCTACTGTATTTGGATCCTCACAAGACAGTCATGACAATTTTGATGCTGTGACAGACTGTCATACCAGCCCTAATGGACAGAACATGTCACCTCCATCCCAGAGATCACTCTCTCCACAGCCAGAGGAGAGGACATGGAGAGGACAGGGTCACAGCCAGAGGAGAGGACATGGAGAGGACAGGGTCACAGCCAGAGGAGAGGACATGGAGAGGACAGGGTCACAGCCAGAGGAGAGGACATGGAGAGGACAGGGTCACAGCCAGAGGAGAGGACATGGAGAGGACGGGGTCACAGCCAGAGGAGAGGACATGGAGAGGACAGGGTCACAGCCAGAGGAGAGGACATGGAGAGGACGGGGTCACAGCCAGAGGAGAGGACATGGAGAGGACAGGGTCACAGCCAGAGGAGAGGACATGGAGAGGACGGGGTCACAGCCAGAGGAGAGGACATGGAGAGGACGGGGTCACAGCCAGAGGAGAGGACATGGAGAGGACAGGGTCACAGCCAGAGGAGAGGACATGGAGAGGACAGGGTCACAGCCAGAGGAGAGGACATGGAGAGGACATGGAGAGGACGGGGTCACAGCCAGAGGAGAGGACGGGGTCACAGCCAGAGGAGAGGACGGGGTCACAGCCAGAGGAGAGGACATGGAGAGGACAGGGTCACAGCCAGAGGAGAGGACATGGAGAGGACATGGAGAGGACAGGGTCACAGCCAGAGGAGAGGATATGGAGAGGACATGGAGAGGACGGGGTCACAGCCAGAGGAGAGGACGGGGTCACAGCCAGAGGAGAGGACATGGAGAGGACAGGGTCACAGCCAGAGGAGAGGACATGGAGAGGACAGGGTCACAGCCAGAGGAGAGGACATGGAGAGGACGGGGTCACAGCCAGAGGAGAGGACATGGAGAGGACATGGAGAGGACAGGGTCACAGCCAGAGGAGAGGACATGGAGAGGACATGGAGAGGACAGGGTCACAGCCAGAGGAGAGGACATGGAGAGGACGGGGTCACAGCCAGAGGAGAGGACATGGAGAGGACGGGGTCACAGCCAGAGGAGAGGACATGGAGAGGACAGGGTCACAGCCAGAGGAGAGGACATGGAGAGGACGGGGTCACAGCCAGAGGAGAGGACATGGAGAGGACGGGGTCACAGCCAGAGGAGAGGACATGGAGAGGACGGGGTCACAGCCAGAGGAGAGGACATGGAGAGGACAGGGTCACAGAGTGTAGATAGAGAGGAGAGAACAGAACTTTTAAAGAAATGATCCTTCCCTCTCTCCCTACCAGTGCCTGGCAACTAGCCATTCATCCCTCCTTTTGTCTCCAGAACAACAGCAGTGGCTGATTGGTGGCAGGCGTCCAAGCTGCCTCTGAGGGAAATGACCAGAGTATTAATCATAATTACCACCTCATAGAGAAAAGCCTGGTGATGTCTGCACACACTCTCTGCCACGCTGCCGCCCGCCCGGGGGGAACCATGCTGGCTGGGGGTCATGTTTGACATCTTTGAGGGTGGATTTGCTCTGTCTCTCTCTGCTCACAGATGGGGAAAGAGAGAGAGAGAAGAGAGACACAGAGAGAGAGAGAGAGAGAGAGAGAGAGAGAGAGAGAGAAAGAGAGAGAGAGAGAAGAGAGACAACAGGCCAATTTGGATGGTAGCTGTCAGGCAGGCAGGGACATTAAAGTGTTTCTCTGTGCGTGACACAGAAGGCCGCTCTGACTTGATGAATAAATAACAGTTTGAGAGAGAACTGTGTGCCACCCAAATTACACCCTATATAGTGCACTACTTTTGACCAGGGCGCTATGGGTTAGGGTAGGGCATAGGGTGCTATTTGGGACACATCCTGAGAATGACTCATCGCATGAAGTGTACCGAAGGAGACAAGCTACAACAACCCCTGGAATTTGACTTAAACTAAAATCCAAAACACCAGAGACTGACCCATTCCTCTGCCGTTTTAAAAGAGTAGGAGTCACAGAGAACAAAACGGATAATAGAACTGCACACTGTTTACGTGTATTAGACCTTAGAGGCTTTTCTCTCCGTTGTCAGAACCAGGAATGCTGAGAACTGTCAGGTGCGGGTCCTTCTCAGACCCGACCCAAGCTCTGGAGTGTGAATGGGTCCTTCTCAGACCCGACCCAAGCTCTGGAGAGTGAATGGGTCCTTCTCAGACCCGACCCAAGCTCTGGAGTGTGAATAGATCCTTCTCAGACCCGACCCAAGCTCTGGAGTGTGAATGGGTCCTTCTCAGACCTGACCCAAGCTCTGGAGAGTGAATGGGTCCTTCTCAGACGCGACCCAAGCTCTGGAGAGTGAATGGGTCCTTCTCAGACCCGACCCAAGCTCTGGAGTGTGAATGGATCCTTCTCAGACCCGACCCAAGCTCTGGAGTGTGAATGGATCCTTCTCAGACCCGACCCAAGCTCTGGAGTGTGAATGGGTCCTTCTCAGACCCGACCCAAGCTCTGGAGTGTGAATGGGTCCTTCTCAGACCCGACCCAAGCTCTGGAGTGTGAATGGGTCCTTTGAGGACCCGACCCAAGCTCTGGAGTGTGAATGGGTCCTTCTCAGACCCGACCCAAGCTCTGGAGTGTGAATGGGTCCTTCTCAGACCCGACCCAAGCTCTGGAGTGTGAATGGGTCCTTTGAGGACCAGAACAATCCTGTCTCTCAGCTCAGAGGACACCCGCAAGCACACGTCCCACGCACACAAACTCCTCAGTCTTCAACCCATTCAGGGACTCAGTGAGTCAGTCTTTGTTCCCCATGTTACAGACCCACAGTAATAGGGTTTCTACATCTGAAAACAAGGATGGTCCAACTGGGGCCATCATGGAGTTACAGTCAAGTCTTCCATCTTCTCCTGTGCTCCCCACTGCCCATGAACCTCGGCACCCATGTTTTGATTCCCATTGTCAAGAATTCCCTTAAAATCTGGTCCCAATTCCGAAGACACTTTAGCCTTAAACAAGCTGTTTCTCTCCATGAACATCTAATCTAATCATTTCTTCCCAGCGTCGCAGATTGACACGGCATTCCAGTTCTGGCATAGGAACATTCTGGTGGTTTTTGTGACCTATTTGTTGATAACACATTCGTCTCATTCCATACTCTGAGTGTTGACCATAATATTCCCAATAACCCCTTTATTAGATACCTGCAAACTGGCAGCTTTGCAATAAATGTCCCTTCATTTCCACTGGAGCCCAGTAAGTGTCCAGTCGAGAGGGGCTTGGATCTTAACCCGTATCTGAAGGGCCCAATCTCCAGACTACACCACATAATACACAACATTAATCTGCCTTCCTTGGCAAACACATAATCTGCATGGGAGAAAGACATGGGTGGTGAGCTACCCAATGATATATAGCAGCACAGTAGTGACCTCATCATTTTGCATAAGGCATGGGCTCATTCAGCTCAACGTTTTGCAGCGTCTCCATTACTTAATGACAGATTGGTGAAATATATCCAAATGTTGACCCCAAGTGTTTGAGATGCCAGCAGAGTCCAGTGACTGTGGGGACACATGTTTTGGTCATGCCAATCTTTGAGTGGGTCCTGGGACCCCATTTTTGAGGCATTCTCACATATGTGTCATACAACTGTCAGCCCCAGCCTGTTCACTGCCATGTTTGGGGTACTTCCCCTAGACCAGAATGCTACCACGCATCAGGTAAATGTGATAGAATTGGCCTCGCTGCTAGCTCACCGCCTTGTCCTCTTCCACTGGAAGGCTGCAAAACCGCCTTGTCCTCTTCCACTGGAAGGCTGCAAAGCCGCCTTGTCCTCTTCCACTGGAAGGCTGCAAAGCCGCCTTGTCCTCTTCCACTGGAAGGCTGCAAAGCCGCCTTGCTTTATGCAGTGGGTTAAGGAGGTGATGTCTTCGCTCTCTCTGGCAGGGATGCAAACTAGTCACCTTTCGGCAAAATTTGACGTTTTGAATCCAAAATAGGTGACTTACGTGATTTGTAGATCTGATGAGAAAAGTTTGAGTGAGGGGGGAGGGTGGGGTGGCTCTGGAAAGAGCGGGAGAGTGGAAAGACAGTTTGCCAGTTAACTTCCAGCAGCGCGTCCCCTGAACAATAACGAAGAGGTAGGTGAGAAGCCTGACCTCAGAGACGAGGGTGACTTGACTGATCAAACTGAGTTTACGGTGTGAAAATTAGCTGGCTAATAAAGTCAGACAGCTACAGTAACATTATAACATCAGATGAGCTAACGTTAGTAACCTAACCAATTCACTATAGTATTAACTGGTACAGTAACGTTAGTAACCTAACCAATTCACTATAGTATTAACTGGTACAGTAACGTTAGTAACCTAACCAATTCACTATAGTATTAACTGGTACAGTAACGTTAGTAACCTAACCAATTCACTATAGTATTAACTGGTACACTAACGTTAGTAACCTAACCAATTCACTATAGTATTAACTGGTACAGTAACGTTAGTAACCTAACCAATTCACTATAGTATTAACTGGCACAGTAACGTTAGTAACCTAACCAATTCACTATAGTATTAACTGGCACAGTAACGTTAGTAACCTAACCAATTCACTATAGTATTAACTGGCACAGTAACGTTAGTAACCTAACCAATTCACTATAGTATTAACTGGCACAGTAACGTTAGTAACCTAACCAATTCACTATAGTATTAACTGGCACAGTAACGTTAGTAACCTAACCAATTCACTATAGTATTAACTGGTACAGTAACGTTAGTAACCTAACCAATTCACTATAGTATTAACTGGTACAGTAACGTTAGTAACCTAACCAATTCACTATAGTATTAACTGATACAGTAACGTTAGTAACCTAACCAATTCACTATAGTATTAACTGGCACAGTAACGTTAGTAACCTAACCAATTCACTATAGTATTAACTGGCACAGTAACGTTAGTAACCTAACCAATTCACTATAGTATTAACTGGCACAGTAACGTTAGTAACCTAACCAATTCACTATAGTATTAACTGGCACAGTAACGTTAGTAACCTAACCAATTCACTATAGTATTAACTGGCACAGTAACGTTAGTAACCTAACCAATTCACTATAGTATTAACTGGCACAGTAACGTTAGTAACCTAACCAATTCACTATAGTATTAACTGGCACAGTAACGTTAGTAACCTAACCAATTCACTATAGTATTAACTGGCACAGTAACGTTAGTAACCTAACCAATTCACTATAGTATTAACTGGCACAGTAACGTTAGTAACCTAACCAATTCACTATAGTATTAACTGGCACAGTAACGTTAGTAACCTAACCAATTCACTATAGTATTAACTGGCACAGTAACGTTAGTAACCTAACCAATTCACTATAGTATTAACTGGCACAGTAACGTTAGTAACCTAACCAATTCACTATAGTATTAACTGGCACAGTAACGTTAGTAACCTAACCAATTCACTATAGTATTAACTGGTACAGTAACGTTAGTAACCTAACCAATTCACTATAGTATTAACTGGCACAGTAACGTTAGTAACCTAACCAATTCACTATAGTATTAACTGGCACAGTAACGTTAGTAACCTAACCAATTCACTATAGTATTAACTGGCACAGTAACGTTAGTAACCTAACCAATTCACTATAGTATTAACTGGCACAGTAACGTTAGTAACCTAACCAATTCACTATAGTATTAACTGGCACAGTAACGTTAGTAACCTAACCAATTCACTATAGTATTAACTGGCACAGTAACGTTAGTAACCTAACCAATTCACTATAGTATTAACTGGCACAGTAACGTTAGTAACCTAACCAATTCACTATAGTATTAACTGGCACAGTAACGTTAGTAACCTAACCAATTCACTATAGTATTAACTGGCACAGTAACGTTAGTAACCCAACCAATTCACTATAGTATTAACTGGCACAGTAACGTTAGTAACCTAACCAATTCACTATAGTATTAACTGGCACAGTAACGTTAGTAACCCTAACCAATTCACTATAGTATTAACTGGCACAGTAACGTTAGTAACCTAACCAATTCACTATAGTATTAACTGGCACAGTAACGTTAGTAACCTAACCAATTCACTATAGTATTAACTGGCACAGTAACGTTAGTAACCTAACCAATTCACTATAGTATTAACTGGCACAGTAACGTTAGTAACCTAACCAATTCACTATAGTATTAACTGGCACAGTAACGTTAGTAACCCTAACCAATTCACTATAGTATTAACTGGCACAGTAACGTTAGTAACCCTAACCAATTCACTATAGTATTAACTGGCACAGTAACGTTAGTAACCTAACCAATTCACTATAGTATTAACTGGCACAGTAACGTTAGTAACCTAACCAATTCACTATAGTATTAACTGGCACAGTAACGTTAGTAACCTAACCAATTCACTATAGTATTAACTGGCACAGTAACGTTAGTAACCTAACCAATTCACTATAGTATTAACTGGCACAGTAACGTTAGTAACCTAACCAATTCACTATAGTATTAACTGGCACAGTAACGTTAGTAACCTAACCAATTCACTATAGTATTAACTGGCACAGTAACGTTAGTAACCTAACCAATTCACTATAGTATTAACTGGCACAGTAACGTTAGTAACCTAACCAATTCACTATAGTATTAACTGGCACAGTAACGTTAGTAACCTAACCAATTCACTATAGTATTAACTGGCACAGTAACGTTAGTAACCCTAACCAATTCACTATAGTATTAACTGGCACAGTAACGTTAGTAACCTAACCAATTCACTATAGTATTAACTGGCACAGTAACGTTAGTAACCTAACCAATTCACTATAGTATTAACTGGCACAGTAACGTTAGTAACCTAACCAATTCACTATAGTATTAACTGGCACAGTAACGTTAGTAACCTAACCAATTCACTATAGTATTAACTGGCACAGTAACGTTAGTAACCCTAACCAATTCACTATAG